>NC_056732.1:1870387578-1870525078 GCF_019279795.1 Protopterus annectens
GTGAACAAAAACAGTATCTTTTATAGGGAAAAAGGAATAGTGTCTGGAGTTTTGTTATAAAAAATAAACTTATTTTGCTTGTTTAAGCAGATAAACACATACAGTATTTTAGATTTTCTTGTAGGCAAGCTGAGCAAAAAAAAAGAGTAAAAGTGGGATTTCTGAGGTGTGTTGCCCTAAAATTTTCATAAGAATATCTTGATGCAGTAGAAATATATTTGTATTTAATGTTATGATTGAATGCATGACCAGAATGGCTATTGTAAAGTGATAGATTAGATTGACTAAAAACAAATCTGTAGCTTGCAATTCTCTTCAGACTTAAGTGAAAGTTATCAAAGACAAGTGTTGTTGTGATATCCATCATACAAACATAGACCCAACCTGTTTATACTTGAGGTCCACCAGGGTGGCTTATTTTTATGGGACAACCTGGTTTTGATCTGGACAGGTACAGCTGAGTCTATACAGCTATTTAAGTATTTGTAGTGAGAATTATGTATTGGTGCTGTTGATGAGACAGATTTGTGTTGAAATGGTGCACTGTATTGGAGATACTTTGTGGTGAGATCATATTTGTCTTTGATGGGCAGTCCATACTCTAAGTGGGTAATTAGAATTGCTTTTCTTATGGCTAGGTTGCCCTTCTGTGTTTAAGTGTTTAGAACTGGTAATTCTGGTGCTGTTTATTTTGTGGAAGTTCAGGAGTTTCATCAGAGTAGGATTTGTTAATGCTTTGTTTATCAGGCATAGATCTCCCCTCAGCAGCCTGTAGAAGACATAATACAGAGATAGGGCTCTGAGGTGCTCTGCATAGGACATGTTATTTAAATCTTGTATTATTTTAATGAGGAACCTCTGTGGATGTTCCAGTTGTTTCATGTGTCTGGTTAGGTACATACCAAATGGGGTATTGTACCCAATGATAGGTCTCTTGAGTGTTGTCATCAAAATAAACAGAACATGCTGGAGGGATAGATTCCTGTCCCAGGGACTTCCATACTCTGGAACAGACTACCTATGTCAAACAGAGCTCCTCATTAGCACTCTTCAAGAAAAACCTTGATGATTGGATAGGTAATGGGAAATTCACCCTGGGGATCACTTCTGTGGTTTTGCCTGACAGGAGCACAGGAAAATAATTTTCTTGGGTGGCAAAAGCCAGGGTACCTTTTTGGCTAGGCATGTATAGGCCCTAGGGCCAATAGCCTAGTACCTACTGTAAGATTATGCTCAGCAAGATATGAAGGTTGAAAGTAACTTTGCTACAAATATGCAACATAAATAAGGAATAAGATAAAGTTTGCTTAAATGCAGAAACAGAGTTTAGTAATATGTGATTAGCATCCATGCTAAATGACTGTGGCTTAAAAAAATAAGGAACTTGCTTATGAGTGTATTACATACACATCAAGAAAGCTGACTTCTTACAGACATGACAAGAATGTAATTTGCTTTCTTTAAAGAACTAACAACAGGACATGTTTTTCTAAGCAAGTTTAAGAATATGCTTTTCTAATACATGAGGTGTTTCCTTGAAGACAGTTTACTTATCAGCATTTGCACAAGAACAGATGTGTCAGAATTTGCCTCATCAAAGCAGTATCTTTCCAAAACCAAGAGGTTGTGTGTTTAACTAAAAATATATATAAAGTCTGTGTAAAATCCATTTGTTAGGTGTACTGCTAGGGACACATTTATCCTGAGGTATATGTTATATCTCTCAAATCATCTGTACTATATGAGAAGTAAAGTAGAACATTTTCTGAAGCTGTAACAGAAGTACGTGTGGTTTAGTATAAAAAGTTATTGGTTACTGCTCTTAAAGACAGGTGCTGCAAAGTATATTCTCTCATCAGTGTATATTCTGCAAGTTTCTGTATGCAACAGACTGTGAATGCAACTATAACCAGACTTTGATTTCAGCAGAATCCAGCCAGCAACACTGAGTGTCTTAAGAAGACTTCAAATCCATCACAGTAAGCATCTGAGTAACTGCACAGTGTTTTAGAACTTATAAAATTAATTTTTCAATGGCAAGCTAGCCTGCATTTGAACCTAAAATCTGCATTCAAACACAGTGGGAGTGATGGTAAGCCCTGCAGAGGGTCACTTCAGTCAAATTGCAGTAACTAACAGTTGTACGCATGTATAAATCCTAAACAGAAGTATTCCAGTTTTATGCAGCATGCAGTAGTAATGTTTGTTAGATGTCTACATCCGGAGTGAAACTGAAGTTCAAGTAGCAGTACCATAAATTCTCCAAGAAAAGGTGGATATCTACTTTCACAGCAGTCCGCTGCCTGTTGTGCTTCACCAGCTTCTCAAGTGACTTTGAAAATTTTCCAGCCATCAGCAACAACAGTCTGATCACCTGTTTTCTTGCTAACTGGTAAGACTTTTTTCTGTGTCACATTTTTTAGTATGGATGCTATAAGAGTTTGGATATTATTAGACAGTATGGATATTATTAAACATAATTCATGTAGGAATAAACCAAGCTTTAGTAAATTGCAATTTTGGTATACACAGCACATTAGTAAATGTAAAACCTTATTAGGGCAGATTGATAGTAAGGCATTATGCAAATTTATTACAATATTTGACTGGTATCTCAAAGAAAACCATGTGGAGTATGACAAATGTTATGTCAATCAACACAATTGCTAAAACAATAGACTGTGAAAACGGGTCTGTTCATGATAAAGAATTAACTAAGAGTAAAGTGTTTCCATTATATTCAGATGTTGAACAGATATGTCCTGTCACCACATGCGAGTCAAATCAGTTACTGACAGGACCTCTAGTACATTTTGTTACAAAAGAATGTGATAAACTTCTAAGAGAAAGACACAATGAGTTCAGGAAGTTTAGACAAGTTATGCAAACATTTTTTTCAAACGTGCATAGGAGATGTTCATCGTGTTTCACTGTTGCAGTCATTACACTTGGGTTATCCTGCTGGCAGGCAGCCCTCAGTCTGCCAGAATTCCAAAGTCTTGGTCCGGCGTCTGTTGCTATCGCCTCCTCCCTGACGTCAGGGTGCCAGGGGTATAAAAGATGCAGCCGACGCCATTTTCTTCAATCTTTCTTGCCGCACTGTGCCCGAAGCAAAAGCAGTTTGCAAGTGCCAGTCGGCCGACTCCTGAGATTTTCGAAATTGAGTTTCAGATCCGAAGTCTTCAACAAAGCTAAGTACCCCGTTGGGGAAACTTTTTCTTGCTCCAGACCGATGTCAGTAAAAGTTAATTGTATTTCTTGTTGGAAGCAAATACCTCATAAGGATTTTCACTCTTACTGTATTCCTTGCCTAGGCCCTGACCACGATGTAGCTAGTTGTCGGTTTTGTGCTAGATTCAACCAACGCACTAAGCGTCTGTTTGACTTTGCTCTACATTACTTTGGCCGTAGATTTAACTGTATGATGCCGTCGGAACAGCCAATGACCGGAATCCATAAAAAATGCAAAGATAAAGAAAAAAACAGGCATCCGAGGTCTAAAACCGACAACGAAGCCTCTTCCAGGCCAGTCGCCTGTCCACCAGTTCTCAGTGAGGTGCTTTCACAGCCCCTGACACCCGCTACCTCCGAGCCACAGGCCGCCTCTGACTCCCACATGGAGACTGCTAGGCCTCTGGAAACACAAGCGTTTGGGCCTACGGATACAATTCCCTCAGATGGGTCCGAAGCTGCTGAGCAGGCACCGGCTTCTGAGGGTATTTTCAGACCTACACAACTTACTATAAAGACCACTCCAGCAACCAAGGCAAAGTCTAAAACAATGTTAACATCCAAGAAACAAGTACAGCATTCTCCTGGACAGTCATCTATGCCAAAGAAATAGATGCTCAAAATGGCTGAAGATCTAATCACTTTGATCAGGGGTTCCCATCCCCCTCCCGATAAAAGACCTAGGCAAGACACTGATTATGATTCCTCTGATCAGGTTTCTATTTCTTCTGATTCCTCCTCAGATCAGGGATACCTTCTCCCTCCTTATGAGGATTCTGATGCAGAAGAATCTATCTGTTCTGCCTCCCCTCCTGAGGACTACTCTTTTGGGGAAACCCTGCATACCATGAGGGAACATTTCCACTGGGAGAGCCAAGATTACTCAGAATCCAAGAAAAGGCTCCGAGATTGCCTTCTATTATCTCAACACAGGCCCCTTGATATTCCCTCTGTATTAGATATTGTGGATGATGTTTTTTTCTGAATCTAGCTTGACTCCTGTTTCTTTACCTCCTGCACCTGTTAAACCAGACCGGTATTACAGGGTCCCAGATTCTCATAAATTCATTTATAAAAACCCTGTTGCTAATCCAGAAACTAGTTCCCAGGGTCCCAAAGGAGTCGGGGCATCCACTGCAAAAAACCCTGTGCCGTCTGATAGGGATTCCAGAGCTCTGGACAGATGGGGAAAGAAAGTTTACACCTCTGCTACTTTAGCTGTAAGGGCTTTGAACTGCCAGTTTCACATGCTTAAATATCAACAATATTTATTGTCATTGCTAAAACAGAAAATGCTCACAAACTCTGAATGTTCTGAGAACAAGGAAATGCAGGATTTATTGCATGCAGCTGAACAAGTGGGAAAGCATACTTTGCAATGTGGTTTTAACTCTTTAGAGGCTTCTTGCAGAGCAGCAGTTACAGCCTCTGTCATTCGAAGGCATGCTTGGTTAAAAGAACAGAGTTTACCTGATCATGTTAAAGTAAAATTATTGGATGCCCCATTACAGCATGATACTTTGATGTTAAGGCTGAAGAGGTGTTAAAGAAAATGGAGGATAAGGCAAAATCCATGCAGACGGTAAAGGATTTCTTACAGGTGCATCCACCTAGATTTAGCAGGAACTGGCCTACTAAAATTTGGTCCTTTCCAGTTTCAGACAGACCACAAAGAGGCAAATACAGATGCCCAAGAGGCAGATCTCAGCCCCAAGGCTCATACAGACCAAAGCAATGGAGTGCTTCAACCTCCAAAGGCGGAGAAGACAAATCACAACCTTACAGGAAACAGTCACAATGACTTTCCTCTACAAATACCAAGCACTTACCTCTTGGCAGCACCCTTGGGGGGGGAACTAGCACTTTTTTCATAAAACTGGCACATAATTACCCAGGACAAATGGGTTCTGAATATTGTTTCTCAGTGTTACAGGTTCCACTTTCACACCCTACCAAGGTTAAAAGGAATGCCAGATCTGCCACACAACCAGTAGGCAGAAGCACAAAAACAAATTACCGCCCTACTAAACATGAGGGCCATTCAGAATGTACCACAACAGGAACAGGGGCAAGGA
Source organism: Protopterus annectens (assembly GCF_019279795.1). NCBI lineage: Eukaryota > Metazoa > Chordata > Ceratodontiformes > Protopteridae > Protopterus > Protopterus annectens. Next base: position 1,870,392,885 of record NC_056732.1, read on the forward strand.
TTTTACTCAAAACTGTTTCTGGTTCCCAGAAAGGACAAAGCCTGGAGACCTATACTGGACCTATCAATTCTAAATACTTTTCTGACATTCCAAAATTCAAGATGTTGACACTGCAGCAGCTTCTCCCCATGCTGGGCGAGAAGGCTTGGCTGGTTACTTTGGACCTCAAAGAGGCATACCTGCATGTCCCTATCAGACAAAATTGCAGAAGATTCCTCAGATTCATAGCAGGTTCAAAGCATTATCAATTCTCTGCACTGCCCTTTGGCTTATCTACTGCACCCAGGGTCTTTACAAAATGCCTGGTACCAGTAATTGCATTTTGCAGACAAAAAGGAATTCAAATTTACCTTATTCAAGCAGAAAGCAAGGATGTTCTGCTACAGCATCTGGCATTTGTCAAAAGACTGCTAACTTGTCTAGGGTACACAGTAAACGAAAAGAAATCAAAACTAGTGCCCTCTCAAGAGATAATATTCCTGGGTGCAAGCTTAAATACAAATGCCCAAATGGCTTATCTCACGCCAGACAAGCAACAGCAATCTGACTCATTACTTTCAAATGTTGGCAACAAAGACCCAGCTAACTGCAAGAAAAATTCTGCAGGCTTTGGGCTTCATGGCATCCTGCATTCTATTAATTCCATATGCAAGACTGCATATGAGGAAACTTCAATGATATCTAAAAAGTGTTTGGACTCAACATTGCCACAGCCTGGAAACATTACTAACTGTTATCCCCTGCTGCAACAGGAGTTTCGATGGTGGGCTCTAGCCTGTCACCTCAACAAGGAATAGCCTTTCACTTTATCCACAGCCAGGCAAACACTAACAACAGATGCTTCGGATTATGCCTGGGGTGCACACATGGCAGGAAAATGTATTCAAGGCACCTGGACCAAGGAACAGATGCATCTTCATATTAATCTAAAGGAAATGCTAGCTGTACAGAATGGCCTGATAGCCTTCAAGGATTTACTACAGCCAGGACAACTCCTGCTAAAGACGGACAACACTACAGTTATGTGGTACATAAACAAGCAAGGGGCACGCATTCATACCCCCTATGCAGGCAAGCCATGAACTTGTGGAACACAGCACTGACTTATCAAGTACATCTGCATGCACAATTCCTGCCAGGAAAGAAAAATACTCTGGCAGATGTCTTAAGAAGAAACCTCATGGACCCTCATGAGTGGAAATTAGATTCACAGGTCTTCAGCATGATAAGAAAATGGGGACGCCCGGACATAGATCTTTTTGCCTCCCCTCACAACTACCAATTGCAGAGATTCTGCACAAGGACTTATCACTCACAAGCATGGAAGGTGGATGCTCTTTCATTCAGCTGGAAAACTCTTAACAGTTTATGCCTCCCCCCTCTGCCTATCCTCCCCAAGGTACTCCTAAAAGCCAGATTAGAAAAGCCAAAAATGATTTTGATTGCTCCAGACTGGCCACGCCAGCAGTGGTACCCAATCCTGAAGAGCTTGTCTCCAGGCCCAGCCTGGACTTTGCCTCTAATCCCTCATCTTCTTACTCAACAAAACAATCAGATCCTGCACAGCCAACTCAGAACCTTAAATCTGGCAGCATGGCAAATAATATAGCCACTCCGAACACATCTCTCTAAAGCTGTTATGGATGTCATTTTAGAAGCCAGGAGACCCAGCACCAGGAAATCCTATGCAGAAAAATGGAAGAGATTCTGTGCTTGGAACCGGACACAAAGATTTGATCCAGTTGTTCCAAACATCCCTCAGATTTTACAATACCTAACTGAGATGCTGGACAAGGGCCTATCCTTTTCATCAATCAAAATCCATGCTTCTGCCATTTCAGCTCACTACAGCACAAACCCTCCTATTTTCTCTTATCCACTACTAAGACAGTACCTCAGAGGGGCAAAAAACATAAGACCCCCTAGGAGAGCACTGATACCCATATGGGGCCTCAACTTTGTCTTGGAAAAACTTACACTGCCTCCGTTTGAACCAGCCAGCACGGCTGATATAAAATTCTTATCATGGAAAACTGCTGTGCTCCTAGCAATTACTTCAGCAAGAAGAGTCTCAGAGTTACAGGCTTTAATGGCAGTGGAACCTTTTATCATTTTTCATCTTGACAGGGTTTCTCTAAGGACAAACCCAACATTCATGCCAAAGGTAGTATCCTCAGTGGCCCTAAACCAAACAATTCACTTGCCAACCTTTTTTCCAAACCCCCAGAATAAAGGGGAGAGACTTCTGCATTCTTTGGATATACACAGGCAGTTACGCTTCTATTTGGACAAAACAAAAGCTTTCAGGAAGACTGAGCAACAGTTTGTGGCATATGCTGCAGGATCACAAGGAAAGCCTATCTCAAAACAGACAATTTCAAAATAGATTGGACACTGTATTCGTTTCTGTTATGCACATCATGGCAAATCAGTGCCTAACAATATAAGGCCACATTCTACCAGAGCAGCAGCTACTTCAGCAGCCCTTCTCAGAGGAGTACCAACCAAGGAAATTCTAGAGGCTGCAACTTGGAGTTCAGTGCACACTTTCACCAAGCATTACCACTTACTTCTTTACTCTAGATCCAGAGGAGGCTTCACCACTGCTGTTTTGCAGGGCCTCATAGCCTCTCCTAATCCTATCTAGTCCCAGCGACCCAACCACAGCTTTGGGATTCAACCCAAGTGTAGTGACTGCAACAGTGAAACACGATGAACATAGTACAGTTGTGTACCTACCATAAATGTAGATGTTCAAGTGTCTTCACTGTTGCAGTCCAGGTTACCCTCCCTCCTTCCCCCTTTTCTTTACTGGGATTTAGCCATACCTCTATATTCTGTACAACCTTTGTGGTGTATTTGTTTGTAGATGAAGGTACTGTTTTATTTTACTGTATGTTTTTATTAGCAATATGTATTGCCTACCTTCTTGGGGGCACCTGACATCTGCGGCAAGAAAAACTGAAGAAAATGGTGTCGGCTGCATCTTTTATACCCCTGGCACCCTGACGTCAGGGAGGAGGTGACAGCAACCGACGCCAGACCAAGACTTTGGAATTCTGGCTGACTGAGGGCTGCCTGCCAGCAGGATAACCCAAGTGTAATGACTGCAACAGTGAAGACACTCAAACATCTACATTTATGGTAGGTACACAACTGTACTTTTCAGATTAAGCAGAACAGGTTCCTGAGACATATCAGGCAGACCATGAGGAAACTCTTCAACAGCAGCTGCAAGATGAAGAAAATAGATTAGCTGAACTGACAGAGACTGACTTCCTACATACATTGGGAAAGAGCAGGAAACTACAGCTGAGCTATACAAAAGAGATATATTTTATGATATGTTTGTGTTTTGAAAATGGTTAAGCATACATGGTAGGATGGTAAAATACAAGTCATTCTCAAATGTTTAAAACTTCCATTCAATTAAAGTAAGATATTTATCAGTACTACAGTAAACTAGAGTGTATGACTGCCATTCTCGTAGCATAGTCAAAAGGTAAACAAAGTTCTAGTGTATAAAAATTAAATAAAAATAGTTAATGAGTAAAGATTTAAAGTCACAAGACTGACATGCATGTATTTTCTTTTTATACAATGCACAAGAATAACAGGCAGACAACAGCAAATATAAATAATGTAAATGTAAGCGTGTTCGTTAAGCTAATATCTGTTTGTTTTTTACAATTTTTTTATAATTGTATAGTAATACCACACCAAACAGTTAAATTTCTGAATTAAAAAAAAAATAAAATCATGGATGGAATTACTCAAACAGTCTTTGTAAAATGAATGACAGAGCAGTTAAATAAATAAAAAAAATACTGAAATCAAAAGTTAAAAAAAATGTAAGCTAATTGTAAAATAATGTTTAGTTTGCATAGTTATGCAAATCACAAATATAATACTAAGTGTTTTCTAACTGCATTTTACTAACAGATGATTAAAGGAAAAATGCTAAAAGGGTTAACTGAAATGTGAGCTCAGACCTTCCTAGACTGGATGAATAGTTACAGGAAATGTTGAGCAGAAAAGATAAGAAACAAGACTGCTAGACAAGTGGCTTGAGTTTTTCTAAAAATGTATTGTTATTAAAACATTATTGTTAAAATGTTCACACACAACATTATTTGGTAATTGTAATAAAACATCACAATTGTGCATGTATGTCACTGATAAAAGTAAAAAAAACTCAGTTACATCAAGTATAGCCAGTAGATGAGTTATAGTATGCATACAGTTCAAATCAATTATACAGGAGGGTACAAATAACTACTAACAGTAGAAATAGACAGCAAAGGCAACAGAAAAAAGATATATTCTGTTATTGAAAATAGCCAAAAAATTATCAAATCAGACAAAGGTCTATGGTTTAATAACCTAATAAAGCAAATGTATAACCAAAGTTTAGGCTGACACACATTATAAAGCAGATAAACAATAGTGCAATACTACAGGTGGAGGGGTACTTTCTCAGTTTTACACTGACTGTGAACAGTATTGCAAAAGGGTCTAAAATAAAACTACAGGAAGAAATATATCATTCCTTTTTGACAATACTCTTTCAGGGGGGAGGGAAAAACAGGTATTAGTGCATTAAAAATATTGGTAGACAGATTAAATCTGACAGGATAAGATATTTTACAAGTTGCTAATAGCATGCAAGTTATTAATATTAAATTGTATTTACAACCTGTTAAACTGTAAAGTTATACAAAAGATTACTTAAAATTATTTTATTAAAGCTATACAAGAAAGAGTAAAGATAATGTAAAAATTGAGCAAGAATGGTCACTATTTTAATGTGTTTTTGGCAAGACAATGTTGGTACGCAAAAAGCATAGTTGCCTCTGGTGGCAATTACACTAGCTACTTCTAAAGAGACATAAGAATTTTCCAAGATTTTGCTTGATGTTAATGTTACTAAATTTGTAAGATTGGACTAAGTGTACTGTACAAATACAAAATAATCCAGTAAAATAAAATTGTCTAGTGTTGAATATGTGAGAAAAAACATGTTTTAAAAAAAATAGGTCCAGGATAGCTGCTAGATTGAAATGCATGAATAGCAAACAGTCTGTGTAAATACATACTGTACAGGATACATTGTAATAAGTTCAAAAGTAATTTGTCAAGTTGTAATATTTTCACTGATTTTAAGTTGGAATCTTATTGGTTACCCCAGTTAGAGGAAATTAAATATTGTATTCATACAGCTAATAGACTAATATGTACATAACATTGTTTAGTATATATATCATTTTTTTAATCCTCAAGTATTAAATACACTGAAATAATTGCATTCAAATATTTATTATCTAAGCCCAGTTCAGTACTTTATGTTCACTGTCAACCAAGATGTTAATGGACAGTTCAGAGACATGACCACAATGTTATGGTTAAAATGACATTGAAACTTTATATTTTCAGCAGTGTATACATGCTTGGAGTAGCACATAGTTCTTGTCTCTTATAGATATTAGTCTCTAATCTTTTGATATAAAATAATCAATAAAAGTAAAGAGTTAATTCAACAGGTGCAGATAGTTAATAAAAGAACACTAAGTCATAAATTAAATTCTGTGATTGCAAAAGAATAAATTAATCAAGTTAAAAAATAAAACTGAAGCAGAGACAGCTCATAACTGATAAAATATTTTCACAGGATGGTCTGTAAAAGAAAAAGTTGTTAAATATATTAATTTTTAGTAGTAATACTTGATATAATTGTATTAACTATGTAAAATTGCATTTTGACCTGTTGTATCAAAAGAAGACTAAATATTTTGTTTCTTAATGTGTTTTCGTTAAAAATAAAAAGAGGGAATTGTAAGATTGTGCTCAACAAGATATTAAGGTTGAAAGTAACTTTGCTACAAATATGCAACCTAAATAAGGAATAAGATAAAGCTGGCTTAAATGCAGAAACAGAGTTTAGTAATATGTGATTAGCATCCATGCTAAATGACTGTGGCTTAAAAAATAAGGAACTTGCTTATGAGTGTATTAAATGCACATCAAGAAAGCTGACTTCTTACAGACATGACACGAATGTAATTTGCTTTCTTTAAAGAACAACAGGACATGTTTTTCTAAGAAAGTTTAAGAATATGCTTTTCTAATACACAAGGCGTTTCCTTGAAGACAGTTTACTTATCAGCATTTGCACAAGAACAGATGCATCCGCATTTGCGTCATCAAAGCAGTGTCTTTCCAAAACCAAGAGGGTGTGTGTTTAACTAAAATATATATAAAGTCTGTATTAAATCCAGTTATGCTAGGGGTACTGGTAGGGACACATTTGTCCTGAGGTATATGTTATATCTCTCACATCATCTGTACTATAGGAGAAGTAAAGTAGAACATTTTCTGAAGCTGTAACAGAAGTATGTGTGATTTATTATAAAAAGTTATTGGTTACTGCTCTTAAAGACAGGTGATGCAAAGTATGTTCTCTCATCGGTGTATATTCTGCAAGTTTCTGTACGCAACAGACTGTGAATGCAACTATAACCAGACTTTAATTTCAGCAGAATCCAGCCAGCAAGACTGAGTGTCTTAAGAAGACTTCAAATCCATCACAGTAAGCATCAGAGTAACTGCACAGTGCTTTTGGCACAATAAAATTAAATTTTCACCTACCTATGAACCTATGAATACAGTGGAACAATGACCTTCTTGTACTTAGATGCTATACCTTTGTTTATAAGTTGCACAATGTAGTATTATTTCATTATTATCATCATAGACATGTGATGGTCAAACGCTAGATTACTGTCTGTGTGTGTCCCCAAGTCCCTAATTACTGGGTCAACTCTTAAGAGTGTGTTGTCAGTATGGTAGTTACTAGGGTGGCTGACTTCCCGATGGATACTATTATTAATTTCTTGGCGGTTAGCTTTAGCCCATGGCTCTGAAATCAGTTATTTCTCTGTGTCAGCTTTTCTTTGAGAGTGTTCGTGTCAGTGGGGGATTCTGTGACTGCTGCTAATTTGAAATCATCTACAAATTTAGTGAGGCAGAGACCTTGAAGTTGCTGTTGACTTCAGAGAAGTAGATACCAAAAAGGAGCAGTCCCATGACCATTTCCTTAGGAACTCTACTGGTGACTGGACTCTTTGTAGAGGTGGACTCCTGTTTTCTTACTTCCTGGGTCCTGTTAGACAGCTTTCAAACAGGGTTTAATAAGAGCTTATAAAAAACAACTCATAGTCAAGTATATCTTGTTTAATTACAAAACACTGGTGCCTCGGCTTATGCTAAGCCTTCAAGGAGACTCCTTGAAGGCTTAGCATAAGCCGAGGTGCCAGAGTGTTTTGTAATTCAACAGGATATACTTGACTACGAGTTGTTTTTTATAACATCTACTCAGCATTTGTTGTATATTTAATAAGAGCTTGTTCTGTAGAAGACAGTGGTTGGCTGAATAAGTAACACTTTGGAATTAAGTTTTAACATATAGTGTGATGGGTTAGATCTGAAGATGGCCATGTATCACATCATCTTTGGGAATAGGCCTTAAATTTAGATAGTCTAAGCTCTGTAAAAGGTTTAAAATTCTAAAAATGCCTAAAATCTCAGCTGTTTCCCTTTGCCATTTAACTTCTATTTGAGAAATGGCTTGATGGTGGCCAACACATGGTTCAGCAGGAGAGAGATAGATACAAAATCAAGTACAAGACTGGCCAACATCCAACTTAGATAGGCTTCCTCCTAGTAAATAAAAGGTACTGGGGTACAAGACTGGCCAACATCCAACTTAGGCTTCCTCCTAGTAAATAAAAGGCACTGGGGTAGAATGGGAAATTGTAAAGTCATCCACAGCGAAACCGTCAAATCACAGTGAAAACCACTGGTTGCCACAATCAGCTGGAAAAAAGTAGACAGGGAAGGATTTAAGGTCAAAAGAGACTAGGCTGTAAACCTGGAAGTTGACTGGAGAGAAAGTACAAGAGTTTAAAGAAGTGTTCAGAGCTCTTGCACCTCAGGAACAAGGGAAGGTAGGGGAAGTTGAAGAAGAATGGCAACAGCTTAGAACAGCATGGGTGAGGACTGTAGAACGGATATGTGGCCAAGGTAGATAAAGAAATATTGTACATAAATCTGGTAGTGGAGTATAGAAGTACAATAAATCATCAAAAGAAAGAAGAACTGCAGGAAAAAATGGGAGCTAGAAAAGATGTACCAGGCTAAGAAGGAATACAGGTTGGCTAACAAAGAGACTAAGAGAGCAGCTGTAATAGTGAACAGGGTATCAGAGGCACTCTACCAGCTTCTGAAAAGTGACTCTCAAGATGACTCAAAGAAACTCTATCAGCTTGCAAGGCAAAGACAGAAAGATAAAGAAGATAGTCATCAGAAATCTTTCATAAGGGATGCCAGCAATAACCTGCTCACCAGTCCACAGGACACCAAAGGCAGATGGAAGTAGTACTTCCATCTGCTTGTAAGCAAAGAAAACCAGACAGACACTGTACTGCTCCAGATAGAGCCTAGAATAAAAGAAGAGGAGGAGCGCACCCTACAAGTAGTAAGAATGGCACTAAGGAAAATGAAGTTACAGAAAACAGCATGTTTAGATAACATCATAGCAAATATAATCAAGATGTTGGGTAAGTTAAGGCAGAAATGACTTCTGAGGGTACTCATAGCAGTATGGAGAGAAAGGTGCATCTTACGTGACTGTAGAATAGGCCTACTAGTGCCAGTGTTCAAGAGCAAAGAGGGCAATCATAACTGTAGTCAGAATAGAGTGTCAGACTCCTGTTACACTGCAGGAAAGTTCTGGAGAGGGTGACTTGTAAATGATATGCAGAGTAGTAGAAAGTAAGATGGAAGATGAAAGGTTTTGGATTTAGATCAGGATGCAGCACCACTAAACCAATGTTTGCAGTGATGCAGATAGTGGAGAAGAAGCTAGAGATAAATAGAGTCCAACTGGACATTCTTAGACTTGAAGAAAGCGTTATGATAAGGTCCCAGAAATCTGATTTGGGCAGTCCTGCAGTGGTTCAAAGTCTCTACATTAGCAAACCAGTTGGAAAGGACAGATCAACAAAGTTGCTGTATGATGATGATATGGCATTGCAGACTCTGAATAAGAACTTCAGCAAAGGATATGGGAATGGAATGCAAAACTGAAGACACAGAGGATGAAACTGAGTTCAGATAAGATGGGTCTAATGGCTGCAGATGGGTAAAGCAGAAGAAGCTGAGAAATTAGAAGGGAAAAAGTGGAGCAAGTTAACTGCTTCAGGTACCTGGTTGGGGTGGTTGACGAGAAGGGAAGGCTGAATGAAGAAGTCAAATCTAGAATTAGAGGGGTTGCAACCAACTGTCCAAGAGTGTCAGGGGTAGAGTATAACAGGAAAATGCCAAAGAAGCTGAAAAGTAAGGTGTGCAAAACAGTGGTGCAACTTGTACTACTGTATGGTACAGAAACCTGGGCAGTAAAGACAGAGTGGTTGAGGAAGCTAGAGGTGATGCCAATGAAGTGCCTGAAATGTATGGTGGGAAGCTTACTGTGGAACATATGAAGAAATGAGGACATCAGTGTAGAAGCCCAATTAAGTCCAGTAGAAGAGAAGGTCAAGGAGAAGAGATTATGGTAGTTCTAGCACCTGTGCAGATAAGCAGAAGACAATCTGGTGAAGATTTCAGGGCATCCAGCAAAGAGATGGATGGATTGTGTGAGAGTAGATGTATGAGAGTCATGACTGTCGAAGGTAGGAGAGATGCAGTGAATAGAGAGGCAGGGAGATGATGACACTTGACACAGCACCCGATCTCATGTAGAAACTAGGAAAAGTGGGGACGATGAAGATCTCAGTAATCTATTTTTTAATTCACTTCCATAACAGTTTTTCTTTTCAAGGAAGTTCAGTTTTAAACCTTTAAGAAGCAATTTCTTGTAGCTAAACTGTTTTAAAAAACTATGTAAATTGATAAAACTTAATGTAAACCTGTTACTTTATTATAAATACTTAAAAACTTTTTATAGGTTCATAGGTGTATACTAAGCTAACAACCACTGGAGCCTTTATAAGCCTAGCCACGTATCCCAAGTGTATCCTGCTAGTTTTTGTGCCTTAAAGGGTATTTTAAGGATATATAAGCTAGGTCAAGATTTGCAGGTTGCCTCTGTGCATTAGAGACACAGGCTCCATACTCTGGGTGTGTTTTCAGTTTCTCATCCACTGTTCCAGGTTTCTCTTCATTAAAGTTAGGGAAGAGCTGTGATTGACATAGATTGAAAACCTGTTAGACAGAAGGGGGATTTTCTAAGACACATACGTGTCCCTATAATATGTCTTATTTATGTCACATGCAAAACATAAATCCCTAGATCAAGTAATTCTGATGATATTCATTTTGTGGATATGGAAAAGGTCCATCAGGTGAGATCCAAGGATGCCTTGTACATCAGGCATAGATCACTTCTCAGCAGTATGTAGGAAGCAGAGTATAGAGATAGGGCTTTGAGGCGATCTGCATAGGACATGTTGTTTACACCATGTATTCTTTTTGTGAGGAACCTCTGTGACTGTTCCAGTTGTTGCATGTGCCTGGTCAGGTACATAGTGAAGTTGGCATTATAGTCAATGATGTGCCTGAGGGCCGAATATAGTAGAAAGATGACTTCCTTGCACCTAGATGACATGCCCTCGCTTACAAGTTGAGCAACACAGAATGATTTCCTTACTACCTTAGACACATTGGTTGAAAGCCAGTTTGCTGTCTACATGTATATCCAAATTCCATGACTATTGCTTATACACTTGAGAGTGTGCTGTTTATGAAGTAATTGCCTAAGATGGCTAACATTCCAAGGGCTACTTTTGTACATTTCTTGGCATTGAGTTTTAAGCTGTGAAGTAGTGCTTACATAGGCTACTTTTTTTCCGGGCAGACACAGTAGTGGACTTTTTAAATATTTTCTGCAACATATTTTCTTGGTTGTTTGGATTTAGTGATGATGGAAACAGCTGCAGTGGATGTGTTTTTTTTGTACAGTCTGGAGTGGTGCTGTTCATTTGCTAATGTAGCTGCTCATTGAGGTGCTTTTTACATACATGTCTCTTTCAGTTTGTTGCAGTGATGGGTCCTACTGTTATATGAGAAAAGGGCACAACAATTATGGGAAATGTCCAAAGGAGAATAGTACAGGAAGCATTACTGCTGATGGAGGGGGAATAATCAGAATGGGTCAGAAAAAGGAACAGAAATTACAGCGCTTTCAACTGGGATAATCTTTTGTAGATGAAACAGTAATAAGCAAAACAGTCTATAAGTAATGAACCAAAGACAGCCAGAAGAGCTGGTTCAAATGTAGACAGAATAAATTTTCCAGTGCAAAGTAAAGATCCCAAAAAGTGTCACCTGTTTACTAGCTGGCCTTATATGCAAATTACTTCTTTGTAGAACAACTTGAGTAGGGTCTGTAGTAGAAACTTAGGAAACAATCTCCTCAGAAACCAAGTCATGTGCTTGAGGAAGACATGGGAGAAGCCCTGCCCTTATTATCAGAATCCTCTGATAAAACATCCTAATGATTTCAAAGGCTGCAAGCTAAGTAATTCATTTTTACCCTTAAAGCATAGCAAAAATTCAATAATGTTCTCCTAGGTGTCTGGTCCCAAGCAGACACTAAAATAAGCACCTATTTATTTAAATAGGCAATAGCAGCTGTTCCAAAGTGCAGCAATCTCTGTGAGACAAAAAGACAGATCTTGAAGACCTGAAATTTCTTTTGTGTCAGGAACCTGTGGTCTCTCCAGTTGCTGCAGGTGTTTCTGTTGTTCTCTAATATTGGCCCAATGAGGGAAAGTACATGGGGGGGGGTATAACCTCTCTTTCCTGGATGCAATGTCCTTATGAGATGAACAATATAAAATGCCCTTCTTACTACTGTGGAGATATTTGAAGTGAAGTGAAGGTTGCTGTCAACCTGTCTGCCCAGCTCTCTCACCACTGACTGTTTGCTTAGGGTATTGCTATTGATGTGGTAGTTTGCAAGAATATCATCCTTGCCAAAGTAGAGGACAGGATAAGTGGACAGAAAATAAGAAAGAATGGTGACTGTATCACCTGTTAGTGAGGGACAATCATGAGAACTGACCGGCAGAGGACCAGCAGAGTGCTAAGGGAAAATTTGCAGGCAAAAGTGTCTATTACCACCAACTGTGTCTCCATGGAGTGGCGAGACACTGTAGATTCTGACTACGATTTACTATTTGCTGAAGCTCAATGGTGGCTGGAGTTCTGAAGAAGTCCAGCGTATGCTGGATGAAAGCGCTTGACCGCTGTGATTATTGCTGGATTAAACTGATATTGGACAACTACAAGTTCGCTCGTTATTTGCACCATTGGTCTGACTGGCAGGAAGGTGTTTTTCTAATTATACATTTAATATCTTCCCAACAACCATTATCTTTGCAATTCCAACAAAACTATTACATTCTATCCAGCAAACAAAATAATTCTGAACCTCATCTCACAATACGCTAGCTATATCAGCACACATATATCTTACTGTTTAAGTACAGTTATCAACGCAACAGCCATTTATTGACAAACTGAGTATTAAACATAAAATCAAGCAAACATGCCAGTAACAGCACCATCTTGTCTTCATAACCATAAAGCATAGTGGTGACATCCACCCAAACCCAGGCCTAACTCAGCATATACAGGAACTAGATGGTATATGCCCTGCTCCTTCATTGCTAACACCTCAACCATAGTCCCACTTGGGTCTTCATATATACCATACCAGCTTACAAAGTCTGTATAACAAACTATATGAAGTGTATACATGGACAGCACTACACACTTCGGACATCTTGGCTGCCACAAAAACCTGGCTCTGCCAGGAAAAAAAAAGAAGAAATTTCTCCATCAGGCCATAATCCTATCAGATTAGAAAGAGACAACAAAAAAGCCGGTGGTGTCACTATTTTTAATAATAAACCCACGCTATAATGCTCCCTTTTCTCCCACACCCTGCCAACTTTCAGTAACTCAGAAATCCTACTGACTATATTAAAACTAAACACTCTTAAGACAATTGCAGTCATGGGTATACACATACCCCCAGAGAAATAATACTAAAATACTGGAAGATATTCTCTGCTGGGCCTCCTAATAAAACATCCTTCATGACACCATAATACTGAGGGAAGTTAAAGAAGCAATAATGCCAAACAGAGCGTGTGTTATTGTGTAAATAATTCTCACTCAAGGGTGTTCTGAGGCTTGATGCCACAAGTGGAGGGCATGTACACTCATGGAAGGGTATTATTTACACAGTAACACACACCATAGAGGGCATTATTGCACTCAGAAAATGTGCTACCTGTTAAACTGCTTGATATTTACTTTTTAATACATATATATATATATATATATATATATATACATGTTAATATTTTTGATGTAAAATAGTTCCTCCACCTAATGTTTCAAACTTGCTGTAGTGTATGAAGGTGGTGTGGGAATAAGTATTTTATATCTAAAATGTGAGTTTGGTAAGTAATGCCCACACACACACACACACACATTCAGAAGCAGAGTACCTTTAAAAACATACATGATTAAAATGAATTAATAATGGCAGCCATTAAAAGTTTTCATACCTCTCAGCTTTCCAGACTTTCAAAGAATGTCCAGTTTTTTATTCATTTTTTCAGTCTGTTCATCATAAAGTTTGTGGTTTGCTGGAAATTCGTTGAGAGGTTAAAGTAATTAAATAATGAATTAGTTTAAAATCTCTCCTCATGTTTGGGCCTTTCCCCAATTATTTTCAGCTAGATTTCTTGAGCTAAGCTGTTAAGAGGTATGCATACCTCTTAATTTTTAACAACACTTTAATTAAATGCCTACTGCAACCGTCTCAGTTTACTTTAATGAAATGCCTACAGCAACCGACTCAGTCCGTCTCACTTCTGCTTTCATGCATGCAAGCATGCATACGGTCATACATGCAAACATAAACATGAACACATTTTTTTTATTTATTTTATTTGCAGTTGGTTTACCAGGGTAGTCCATTGGGCCAAGATGAACCCATTTTCAATGGAGTCCTGGGGAGAAAAGCTCCAAACAATTGAGGTTACAGTAGGTTATTGAAGATGATTATACATTGTAAAAATTTAAGTAGACAGATAAACAAATATTACAATTAATTCAACAAGTGATGACACTTATATCAGATACAAAATTAGAAGGATTTTACAAAGTTAGAAATGAGAAGTCATTGCATATTAAGTATCATGCACTTAAGAGGTAGAGTGTAGAGTATTCTTGCAGATACCATAGTAATAGTAAGAATGTAAGAGTTAGGTGAAATGGTAAAGTGAGATCACAGGTGTAAGCAGGGGAAGGAAGGAATGTTAGTATCCAGTGTTAGTTAAGTGGGGTGGGAGCAAGAGCATTCCCAGTGGGATAGTAGATATGACTGAGGAGATTTTTTGAAAATAAAATGGTTAGAAGTGATACAGATAGATGGAGGTAGGGAGTTCGAGGTGTGCTAGGCCATGTGATAGGTTTTTGCCTGGGGGACGAGTTGGTATGTACACTTGTAATAGATTTTGGTTGTTAGACCTTAATATTCTATCAGGTATGTGCATTTTAAAGACAAAAGACAGGGAGGGGCAGAGGGAGGGGTTGAAAATGAGCTTATGTGCGAGGGATAGTTGAGTATAGGTGAGATACTTGGGTAGTTCTAGCCATTTTAATTGTTGGAGAGAAGAACAGTGGTGGGTGGAGGACTTTTGGCTGGTAGCAAATTTGACGATTTTGTTGTAGCAGGAGGAAAGTTGTGTTTTCAGGGAGGTTTGTAGATTAGTTAGAAGTGGAGCTCCATACAGTAGGGAGGGAATAAGAAAGGAAGTAGAGAGAGTGATTTTAGTGGCAGTAGTAAGGAAGTGGTTTTGTAACCAAAGGCAGGTACAGTTACTATAAAGGCTGTCTTCCCCGAATAGTTGTTTGTTTTAAACTTTTCCAAAAAACTCCACTTGAAAATATATACAGCAATGACCTTTCGCAACGGTTCCAGCAATAAATAGAGGGTTTGTGAAGGAAGTGGTTTTGTCGATAGAGCATGCCTAGTTTTTGATGGATTCTTTTGATATTTAGTTGAAGATGGGAGTTGAATTTTAGTTGGTTATCAATTTGGACTCCAAGTAATTTGGTCTCTGTCACCAGTTCCAATGGAATGTTATTTTGACAAGTAATAGAGAATGTGTTTATATTGAAAGCGTTGAATTTAGAGGGGGTGAATATCATTAATTTGGTTTTAGAGGCGCTGAGCGCTAGATGATTTTTTGCATCCATTGCTCAGTGGTTGAAAAAGCATCCTGAGTTAGCTTTAAGAGTGTAGGGATAGATGTGACAGTGCAGATAATGGCAGAATCATCTGCATATTGGATAATGTTGGAGAGAGGGATGGCGCTGTGAAAATCATTTATAAATATGTTGAAGAGGAGGGGACCTAATATGGAGCCTTGGGGGACTCCGGTTGGGGTATTAAGAAATGAGGAGGTTGCCTTTTTCCATTTTACTGCTTGATATCTATTGGATAAGTAGTTGGAGAACCAGTTCAATGATGAGGGAGATAGGTTAAGTTTTGAGAGTTTGGTTAAAAGCAAGCTGTGTGAAATAGTATCAAAGGCTTTAGAGAGGTTGAGTAGAAGGGTAGAGACAATAAGGCCAGAGTCCCGGGCTTTATTAACAGTTTCAAGGAAGGAGAGGAGTGCTGTCATAGTGCTGTGATTAGGTCTGAATCCATGTTGTGTGGGAGATAGTAGGTGATTATCTAAGAGATGTGGTAGGAGTTGAAGTTGGATACACTTTTCAAGGAGTTTAGAGAGGGGGGACAGGATAGTGATGGGGCAGAAGTTAGTAACATTGTTATTGTTGCCACCTTTATGTAAAGGTATGATGAAGGCCTTTTTCCAGATTTGGGGATCTATGCTTTCTTTGATAGAGAGGTTGATTAGTATGCTAATGGGGTAGGCAATTGCTTTAGCAGCTATACTAAGAAAGTAGGAAGGGATGTCATCAGGAGCATTGGTGCATGGCTTTAGTTTTTGAAGGAGTTTTTGAACGGTAGAAGTGGATATAGGTTTAAATGATAATGGAGGGGAGTATGGAGAGGGGGTGTTAGGAGGTGAGGAAGTGAGAGTAGGAGAGGAGGTGGATGGTAAAGAGTTAGTAGATGTGAGTGTAAGAGTGGTAGTAGTGCTAGGTGTAGTGTTGGTAGGGGAAGATGAGGTTGAGTTGGAGAAAGTGTTGTTAAAGAATGAAGAGGTTAGTTTGGAAATAGATTCAATGAAAGAAGAGTGGAATTGAATCTAAGTCTATATCTGGGGTATTAGGGTCTGGGGTGGGGGTGACTGTTGTACTAGGATCAAGTAGAGTAGAGATCCCCTTCCAGAATTTTTGAGGATTTGTTTTGTAATTGTTTTGGAGTATGGAGAAGTAATTTTGTCGGTCAGAGATGATGAGCTTTTTCACCCTGTTTCTAAGTGTCTTATATTCATTATGGATGAGGGGGGTCTTATTTTTCTGGTAGTGTTTCCAGACTTTATCTCTTTGCCACATTGTTGCTAGTGTGTTTTGTTCTTAGAGGAGCATGGAAGTCTAGTAATTTTAAGAATGTAGTGTTGAAGTGGGCAACAGCATTATCTAGGGGTAATGTTTTTAGACAATTCCAGTTTATTTCTTTTAGGGAGTTAGCAAAGGTTGATGGGTTAAAGTTTTTTTAATTACGGATTGTAATATAGTTGTGGGTGCGATGTAGGAGTAAGGGGAGACATCGAGAATAGATGGGTAAGTGGTCACCAAGGGGATCGGGAAGAGTTCCACTTCCAGAAAAATAGTTGGGATGAGAGACTAAGATCCAGTCCAAGATACTGCCGCTAGAGAGGTTTTTTTGAGGGGCGTGTTATAGAGGTGATTAGCTGTGTAAAATTATGCAAGTTGGTGTTAAATGGGTTTGTGGGAGACTGAATGGAGGCCCAGTTAATATTCATGTCACTTAAGATTATTGTTTTATTGTTAATGTTGTTGGTGAGCCAGGAGAGGATGTCTTCTAGTGTGGAAGTATTATCCCCTGGGGGGATGTAGAGTGAAGCTATGCATATGTGTTTGTTTGTTAACTTGAAGTAGTGTTATGAGTAGTTCAGCGTTATTAAATTGAGAAATAGGTTTGTTATAGGGAGTAACTGACAAGGAGGTTGAGTAGAGGAGAGCTATTCCTCCACCTTTTTTGTGAGACCTGTCTTTTCTGATGATAGAATAGTTTGGTGGAATTATTTCAGAGTCCTTTATATGGGGTTTTAATTATGTTTCTGAGATGGATAAGATGTCTGGTTTATTGTGTTTCAACCAGGCATGGAGGTTTGAGAGTTTGTTAACTATACTTTGAGAGTTTAAGGAGATGCGTAGTAAGCACTTGTCTTTAATTGTTGAGGAGGTGGGGCCTGGGTTAGGATGGATATCTCCTGATAGTAGATTGGTAATGGAATATAGGATTAAGTTGGAGAAGTAATTGGACAGTTTAGAGAATACATTAGGTTCTATTGTGATTTTGTAGGAATTGGAAATTGTTATATGGGAATAGTGTTTCTGACTGGTTATAAGTTTATATGGAAAAAGTCGAAGTTTTTTTATAGGGCAAAGGTGGGGGGAAATTGGGATATTTGTCTGTGGTAGAGAGGAGGTAAGATGGTTAGTTACATGGAAGGACTGGAAGTGGTAGGAACAATAGGGCTGTGTGAGGTAGTAAAGATAGGTTAAGGTGAGGAGTAGAGTTAGTAAGAAGGAGAGAAATAGGGGTTTTGAAAGCATGATGAAGAGGAGCTAATGATACTTATTAAGTAGTTGTTGAGTAATATTTGGAAGTAGGAGATAATTATGTGAAAATGAGCTATTAGTGAATAAAGTAGAGGTGAAAATTGAGAAGGATTGAGTGTGAGGTGGTTTGGGAGTAGGTGTTGAGATAATAAATGATTAAAGTTGGCAAGGACATTAGTGTGTGAGAGGTAAATGAAGTTAATGTTGGTGGGAAAAGGAATGGGTGTTTCCAGGGTATAGGAAAATGATTGATCTGAAGAGGGTGGGAGAAGGAATGGGTGTTTCTGAAGTATTGGAGACTGATTGGTGTAAATTGGGCGTGAAAAGGAATGGGTGTTTCTGGAGTATTAGAGGAAGATTGGTGTGTAATGTTGGTAGGTGTGGCTATGGGGAGATAAAGATAGAGGTTCTAGGGGCGGGTGGAATTTGGGGGCCGGCTAGGGGAGCGGAGTGAGCCCGCAGGGCGAACGGAGTGGGAAGAACCAAAGGGGTCAGGAGAGGGAAGAACCAAAGGGGTCAGGAGAGGATCAAAAACCTATCAGTGGAGTGTTGAGTAGCAGAAGGGTAAGTAGAGGGGACCTGGATATAGTAGGTATAAATGGGCTAAATGTTATAAGAATGAGAGGGAAGAAAAGGAAAGGTTAGAGTTTAAAGAGAGTGAAGAAAAGGAAAGGTTAGAGTTTAAAGAGAGTGTAAGAGTAAGTGAATTGCAGTAGATATTAGTGTGGAGAGGATGCCATCTAGTGGACAGTTGGAGAATAGCACCTTAGCGCACCAGGGCAAACCCTGGTCTGCACCTTTTCTATTTTTTATTATATTCTTGTTTTACTTTTACACTCACTAAACAGCAAAGTCGCTATTTAGTGATTTTAAATAATGGTTGCCATTGGCATTTTAACTGCCTGAGCTCCACTGCATTTTTATATGCTGTAGTGAAATGGTGGACTTGATTTCCAAGAGGCATTACCTGTACATTAACACCCTGCTGGAGAACATTCATTCTCCATTCACAGTGGCAATGTATAGGTCGCCCGTTCTCCTTTTACAGTGGCAATGTACAGGTTGCCCATTCTCTAATATAGACTGGGAAACCATGTAATCTGAAAATCCAACCAGTAATATACATCTGTGCAAGTTAATGCAAATTATAACCACACCAACTAGATATAACTAAGCCACATCCAGACTATCATACCTCAGCTGGATGTAGACATACTCCCCAAATAAAATATCATCCCATGGAACTCTGTCAGACAGCCTAAGTGATCATTTCCAATCTACACGGTAAGGTGCCAAAGCAACAGCCACAAAACATGTAGCACTATTTTATGAAGAGACTTATTAACACACTGTATATCCTTAATTTGCGAGTCTCTAAAGACTCTCCCCATAGATGCTGCTGCCCCTGAATTCAACAAAATCTTCCTAGGTATTCTAAATGTACAACCCCCTTTAAAATTATTTATTTTTATTTATTTATTTAACATTTGTTAACCGGGAAAGTCTGACTTGGAACGAGCCAATTTTCAGTGGAGGCCCAGGGAGAAATGCTCCAGACGCATCTATATACAATGCATTAACTGTATTGTATACAAATACAATAGAATAAATACAGTCAAGCCAGCCCTGCCCCATGGTTATTCTTAACCGTTAAACAACACATGAAACAAAGACAAAAAGCATGGAAGGTCAGAAAAAAACTCTCTCTCTACTAGGATGAGACAACTAAGAAACCTAACAAAACAGCATATCACTAAAGATAAGAAAACCTATTACTCAACCAATTAAAATATACACACTAGGAATAAAAAACTGTTCTAGATCTCAATCAACCAACTGTTAAATATAGGACAAGCTACACAGCTAACTCCGAACACAAAGAAACCAAAGGAAATCATAGCCAACAGATTCAGTTCCTACTTTATACAGACAGTACAGTCATTAACCAACCAGATAGCTAATCTAGCTCATAAGGGCCCTACTCGGTCAAATAACCTGTTTAAATTTTTCCCCTTCCAACTGGTTCCCACAGATGCCATAAAACACTTGAAAAAAAAACAAAGTATCCTATAACTGTCCTTGCTAATCTACCTAGCAAATATGTTAAAATTGTGTCTGAGGCTAATGCACAACCAGTTTCAGCTCTGATAATTAAATTCATATCTGAAAATATAGTCCCATCACTATAGAAAAATCTTTCATTATTCCATTGCACAATGGTGGAATCGATACAGATCTTTTAAACTATAGACCAATTGCCATTTTGTCTCCCCTATCAAAAATATTACAAAAATACATAGATAAGCAGCTAATCAGCTCTCTAATAGATAACCAGCTAGTTTCTTCAACCCAATATGGCTTGTTTCTTCATCACATCACAATTACTGCTAGGCTAAATAAGATTTTGATACCGTCTCCTACCAGAAACAGTTGCATAAATGTTCATCCTTAGGGCTTACTAACTTTTCACTGAAATGGTTCCATAGTTACCTCTCAAACAGAGCACAGGCAGTGAAATGGAAAAATTATTTCTCTACCTTCTTGCAAGTAACTACTGTTGTCCCACTGGGATATATAATAGGCACCATACTTTAAAACATATTCATCAGTTACCTCTGCACTGCTCCAAAAAAAGTGAAACACTTCCTGCTGAATACTGACTTACAGCAGCAAATTTAATACATGAGCAAAACTAGTTCAAAAATGGCATACTGTCTTGCCTAACTTTTCTTAGCCTAGGCAGCCAGATGGAAACATTCCCATCATGAGATGGATGCTACAGGATAGATAAACTGGTACAACTAACAGTTCATCATTGCATTGGCTGTTAAATCTTTTAGGAAAGTGGCCTCCCTAAGAAACTACGTCATTGATAAAACACACCTAAGAGCTGACCCACTAGTTAAGGATCTGGGCAGACATACAGATATTAATCTGGCCTTTGACCATCATGTGTCTAAGGTAGTAAGGACATTTTTCTATGTTGCTCAAGTTATAAGTAATGGTATGGATCTAGGTCCAGGGAAGTCTCTGTACCAGTACACTTGACCCTCATCAGAATCATCATTGAGTATACTGACCCATTTGGTATGCACCTCACCAGACAGATGGACCAACTGAAATGTCTACAAAGATTCTTTACAAAAAGAATACAGTGCATAAATGCAGTGTCCTATATGGCTCACCTCAAAACCCTAACTCTGTACTAAGTCTCCTACAGAGTACTGTGAGGCGATCTATATTTGGAATACATGGAAGCTCCACACATCCTACTCTGTTGAACCTTTTCCACAACAACAAAACAAACAGGATTAGAACTAGTGACGAACAGGAAATGTTGGAAAGAGATATGTATCTCAGGGGATTCCATTTCCCATTCTGTAGAATAGGCACCCATCCACGTGAAACCTTCCTAACCCAGTTTAACTCTAACTTGGACCACTGGAAGGGAAATACAAAATTCACCTCTGGTTTGGTGCCTATTTCTCTAAGGGACAGAGGCACTCAGTAAATCATGTCAGAACCAGCAATCACTCCTTATATAAATATCTAAAGCACGTAACTTGTGGAAGACAGTTGGGTTGCATGACTAGACTCATAAAGGCCCTAGTGGTCATTAGCCTAGTATATACCTATGAAACTATGAATCCATCCAGTTACTGTCTTGCCTCATTATAATTTATTTACTGTACACTTAAAAGAGAGTGCCATTTTTTGTGTCAGTTCCACTGTAGTGCAATTGCAACCGATAATAATCACTTACAGTCTGATTGACAACCGGGAACCCCACTTTACTTTAAAAGTTAAAGAAGTTTAATAAAGGTCAAAAATAACCAAAAAGTTAAAATGCCTGATACTAAGAATGGCTCTACCAAACATGAAATTTTTACATGTAGCAATCCACTACCTTAGCATCAGCTGTTAAATGTCTTACATAACCATAGCAACATCTGTCTACAGAGTTTAATAACTACAGGTCCATTGTTGTAATCTCTCATCAAAAATGCATTAAGCATAGGAGCAATTATAAACTAGTGTCAACAGTGTTACTACACTTATCTGAAGCTTTGCACTGTATCACACCAACATGTACTCAACGAACTCTCTTTTCCACAGGTCTCTCTCAACCTTACATTGTTCCTCAGTTATTTATCTGGAAGGCAACATACAGCCAAATTGTAACAAGACCTCTCCTCTGCTTTCTCAGTTACCATAGGTGTCCTTTAGGGCTCTACACTAGGACCCTTCCCCTCAATACTTTTATAAACAAGCTTTGCACTGCTGTAGACCAAGCAAATATAGCCGATTCAATTGTAATATGTACAGCTCCCACAATATAGAAACTTCAAGAAATCACTAAAAGTGTTTCCTCTCAGTTGAACTCTGGCTGAAAAATTAAAACCTGCTCCTCAATCCCAAAAAATACAACTGATGTTCTTCACCACAAAACACTACCTCAATAAAAAAAAAGTCGTTCTTGGTTACAGATGCAAATAATACTAAAACTGAAGTAGGACCACATAGTAAATTATTTACCATTGTAATAAATGACTATCTTAAATTTGATATACATATTCTTCAAACAATTAAAAAGACCAACCAGAAGGTAAACTTATCTACCTGTACATGGCCAGGCATTACCTTACAGACCCACTATTAGCTGATAAAAAGGAAGGAAAAAAGGCATAGCAAAATCTATTTACTTTCAGCCCTGTTATATGCTTCACCTATCCTTACAAACTTAAGCTGTTCACTGAAATCCAAAGTAGCATCCTGTTAGCTAAATTTGGTACCAACACTGCACACAGAACCCAACACTCTCTCTTCTTTTCCTTTCAGCTTTGCAGAACTCACCACTGCCAAGCCATAAAAACAGCTAAACTGACTAACATACTGTCATCTAGTTACAGCGTACGAACTGATGTATCATCCTGAAAAATTCCCTACATTAAAAAATATACTATTTCCCTAAACCTCCACTAGAGACCCCCATTCTGGTGATAAACTTCTGCTATGCACTTGTAAGGCAAATAATTTATCAGGGTACTCCCTATACTACTGTTACATCTGCTTGGAATGCCGTCCTTACACAAGCAAAAATGACTAGCAAACTCCCAAGCTATAAAATCCTGCTCAAACAGTGCCTTATCCAGTCCTGATCATGTTCATGTTCATCACTAGGTTGATACTGCTACTGAAATCACTTATTATCTGTCTCTAACACCCCCCATACTTGAATCAATACACCCCTCTTAAACAATATTTCTGATATTTTTCTTTTTATAACTGCCCCCATCCACCACTATTCTCCCTCATGCACTTCCTATGTACATAAAAGTTATAATCCTTTCAGAGACACCCATTGGAATAGATGGCCTTTAGAACTCATCCTATACCCTGCTCTCTTACTCAAATGCTAATACCACTGTCCTGCTATAAAATACTAATATTTCCCCTCCTTTATAATTTGTAACTTAATCTTAGATATACAGTTCATCATATTGCTTGTTCAAATTAATGTGTTTATATAAAACTCCGAAAGCATCTTTTTTTTCTTTGAACAATGCCTTACATTTAATTTTTTTTCTGGTGTACTGAAAATCTTTTGTCTACCTACATTTCAGAACTAATCATTGTTTGGAGTAGGTCCCTGTGTGGCTACTTTTTCTAGCAGTACTGCAGGCTGTTTCCACAGCTTCACTGCATTTGTGACACATATGCCTGGGCTTCTTTTTTCATGGTTGCAGCTAACATCTATTTTATCTGTTATTGCATGTGGCTCAACCACAAGCCACAAATACACTAGTTACTAGAAGTAGTACCTTGTCTTCAAGCCAGAAGTCTCAGACTAACATTCTTGTTTGTATTGTTGAGTGAATTGTCTCTGTACTATGTGCTTCTTAGCAATGAGAATAACTGTTGACATGCTCCTACATTACACAAATTTGATCCAAGACACATTTGAAGGGAATGACTTCTCTTACCAAACCACAACAACTTCCCTAGGGTGCCTTCTCTTTAACAGTTCAAAAGGGTTAAACCCTGTAAATACCAAGAGGTATTTCTAATATGGTGACAATTAAAATAGGGTAGTAGAATATCCCTTCACCCAACCCCATGCCACTATGTTAGGATAACAGCCAGTGAAGACTCTCAGTAATATGGATTACTACTCCATGCTCTGCTTTGTATCATACTTTGCTAAACATGAGCATATATTTTTTTTATCAAACCTCTACCTTATCTTAACCTACATTTACTATGGGTATCATTCCACCTAACCTGAAATAGTCTGCTATTTCCTTTCTCCAAAACCACTCCAAAAATACCATCATTCCATATGTCAGCTTATACATATTCCTCTTTCTAACATAATTTTAGGAAGACACTCTATTCTGCAATGCTAGACTACATTAGTCATGGCCTCCTACTGTGGCAGCAGTCTGGGATTTATACAGAACACTATTCTGACTTTTTCATTTCAAACCTCATTATTAATACACAGATGGTGGACAGCTTACATGTAATCTATTTATGCAACGGTCAACCTCAAATGAGTATGGTATGCTCCAATAATGAACCCTTTATATATTCTTTCCCAAATGCCATTTAGAAAGCTTCCTAACTGACCATTTCTTCAACAGGCAAGCACCCCCTGGAGCTGCTCTGGTGGTATACAAGGATAATGCCCTGAGTATAGCCCAGTTGATCCATGGTTGACTGACAGAGAGGTAGGGAGGGCTGTGCTGTGGTTGTCTCCTGCAACAATCCCTGGTGAAGACTGTGGAAGTTGCAGATAGAAGGTGTAGAACAAAGAGGTGGCAGGGGTGGATGTGGATGTGCTGCTGCTGACTCTGGGCATAATCCACAATGTCTTCATTGCATTCCTGCCCTTATGATGCAATCAGAGCATCATAGTTGAATAGGTAGGGCATACCAAGAATTCCCTGAAAGATGGAGATCCCAGGATGCTCTTAGGATCTGTCCCCAGCTTCAGCAATATCAGAGCAAGTCCAGGGGATAGTGATTAGCTGTTAGACCCACATCATGGATGTGGGGCACTGAGTTGTAGTGCTAGTGAAGATAAATACAGATGAGCACAAAAAAAAAGCAACAGTAAAGACATCTTCCATCTTCTCAGTGACGGACATTGAGAGTCTTGGGTTATTTATACTGATGATCTTGTACTACTAAAATCTATCACACACTTGTCATCCAGCATGTCAAAATGCCTACTGATAGACAAAGGCATAGGTTCATAGGAGGCTACTATGTTACTGGCCCCAGGGCCTTTATAAGCCAAGCCATGTTATACCCTTGTTCCCTTATTGACCGGTCTATATTTGCAGCATAAGTCTACGATCCACACTGACTGCCCTTACCTAAGAGGGACATAGGTGACTCCCCCAGGATTAATTTACAGATTCCCACCCAATTGTCTTAAGATATGCTTAAATAGGGTCATTGAAGAGCTCTGATGTTCATCGTGTTACCCTGCTGCAGTCATCACACTTGGGTTATCTTGTCATCAGGCGGTCCCGCAGTTGGCCGGAATTCCAAAGTCTTGGTCAGGCATCGGTTGCTGTTGCCTCTCCCCTGACATCAGTGCGCCAGGGGTATAAATAACGCAACCGATGCCATTTTCTTCAGTCTTTCTTGCCGCGTGGTGCCCGAAGCAGAAGCAGTTCGCAAGTGCCGGTCGGCCGACTCCTGAGATTTTTGAATTCGAATTCCAGACCGAAGTCTTCTATAAAGCTAAGTACCCCGTTGGGGAAACTTTTCTTGCCTCGGACCGATGTCAGAAAAAGTTAACAATTGTATTTCTTGTGGGAAGCAAATACCTCATAAGGATTTTCATTCTTATTGCATACCTTGCTTAGGCCCAGACCACGACATCACTTCTTGTCGGTTTTGTGCTAGGTTTAATAAGCGTACTATTAAAAGACGCTTTGATTTCGCATGACACTACTTCGGTAGGAAATTTAACTACACCATGCCGTCAGAGCAACCGACTACCGGCATGCACAAAAAACGCAGGGATAAGGACAGACAGCCCAGGCCTAAGCCAGATTCCAAGGCCTCGGCCGATCCGGTCTCCGGTCCTCAGTGAGGCTCTGACGCAGCCCCTGACTACCACAGATCTGGAACCCGAGACCGACACGGAAATTTTGACGGAATGTACCAGGCCAACACAGCCTTTTACTTCAGGCCCTTCCGACTTCTTTGCTACAAAAGATGTCGGTACTACAGAAACGCCATTGGTTTCTGAAGGCGTTTTCAGACCGATGACTCTCACCATTAAACATTTTCTAAGTCTAAGACTCCTTCTAAATCTAAAAGGACTGCACTTCAATCTCCTGTTCAAGGCCCCATGCCTAAGAAACAGATGCTCAAAATGGCTGAAGATTTGATTTCTTTAATCAGGGGTTCCCAGCCCCCTCCTGACAAAAGGCCTAGACAAGAGGAAGATTATGCATCCTCTGAGCAAATGTCCATTTCTTCAGACTCCTCTGAGGACCAAGACTACTCTTTCTCTCCTTATGAAGATTCTGATGCTGAGGACTCTATTCTCTCAGCTTCTCCTCCTGAAGATTACTCCTTTGGGGAAACTTTACACACTATGAGGGAATATTTTCACTGGGAAGGTCAGGACTACTCTGATTCAAAGAAAAGGCTCAGAGAATTTCTTTTACTCCCCCAACACAGACCACTTGCCATCCCACCAGTTTTGGACATTGTGAATGATGTCTACTTAGAATCCAGTTTCAACCCAGACTCTCTACCTCCTGCTCCAGCTAAGCCAGACAGATACTATAGAGTGCCTGATTCCCACAAATTTCTTTACAAAAGCCCTGTAGCTGACCCAGAGACTATATCACAGGGTCCCAAGGGGGCTAAGGCTTCTATGGCTAAAAATCCAGTACCTTCCGAGAGGGATTCCAGAGCACTAGACAGGTGGGGGAAAAGGTTTACACCTCAGCCACACTAGCTATGAGGGCACTGAATTGTCAATTTCACATGCTTAAGTATCAACAATTTCTGATCTCTCAGTTAAAGCAAAGAATAACCTCTCTCCCTCAATAATCTGAATTGAAAGAAGTACAGGATCTGTTGCACGCCACTGAGCAGGTGGGCAAACATACCTTACAATGTGGGTTTGATTCTTTGGAGGCCTCCTGCAGAGCAGCTGTCACTGGGTCTGTTATATGTAGGCATGCTTGGTTAAAGGAACAAACTCTGCCTGATCATGTTAAAGCAAAACTACTAGATGCTTCTTTACAGCAAGATGTTCTTTTTGGAGTTAAAGCAGAATAAGTTTTAAAGAAAATGGAAGATAAGGCAAAATCTATGCAGACAGTCAAAGATTTCCTACAAGTACAACCCCTTCGCTTCAGCAGAAACTGGCCAACAAAAAATTGGTCCTTTCTAGCCACTGACAGACCACAGAGGGGTAAATACAGATGCCCAAGAGGCAGAGAACAACCACAAGCCCAGTATAAACCTCGCCAATGGGGCTCTACAACACAGAAGGGAGGAGAAGACAGGTCCCAATCTACCAGAAGGCAAACTCAATGACTTGCACCTCACCTGGCCAAGCAATACTCTCTTGGCAGCCCCCTTTGAGGGAAAACTCTCACTTTTTGCAGACAACTGGCACATTATCACAAAGGACAAATGGGTCCTAGACATAATTTTATGAGGATACAGATTCCACTTTCACACCTTGCCAATGAAAAGAGGAATGCCAAACCTGCCACAAAATCAATGGGCAGAGGCACAAAAACAAATTACAGCTCTCATGGACATGAGAGCCGTTCAACTGGTACCTACTCGAGAGCAAGGCCAAGGATTTTACTCAAGACTCTTTCTAGTGCCCAGAAAGGACAATGCCTGGAGACCAATTCTGGACCTTTCAATTCTAAACACTTACTTGCAAGTGCCCAAATTCAAGATGCTAACACTACAGCAGCTACTTCCCATGTTGGGCAAGGAAGCATGGCTAGTTACGTTGGACCTCAAGGAGGCATACCTGCATGTCCCTATCAGACAAAGTTGCAGAAGATACCTCCATTTCATTGCAGGTTCAACCCATTACCAATTCTCTGCACTGCCCTTTGGCTTATCTACTGTGCCCAGAGTTTTCACAAAATGCCTGGCACCAGTAATTGCATACTGCAGACAAAGAGGAATTCAAATATATCCATACCTGGAAGACTGCCTCATCCAAGCAGAAAGCAAAGACATTCTCTTACATCATCTGGTCTTTGTAAAGCATCTACTAAACTGCCTGGGGTACACAGTAAATGAAAAGAAATCAAAACTAGTACCCTCACAAAAAATGACATTCCTGGGTGCCAGCTTGAATACAATGGCCCAGAAGGCTTTTTGTATGCCAGACAAGCAACTACAACTGACTCAATATTTCAAGACAGTGGCAACAAAGACCCAATTAACTGCAAGAAAAATTCTGCAGGCTTTGGGCTTCATGGCATCTTGCATACTAATAATACCATTTGCAAAGCTGCATATGAGGAAATTACAGTGGTACCTAAAAAGCGTATGGTCTCAACGCAGCCACAGCTTGGACACAATGATATCTCTCATTCCCTGCCTACAACAGGAATTTCTATGGTGGTCACAGGCATGTCACCTCAACAAGGGTCAGCCTTTCACCTTGCCCCCAGCCAGGCAAACTATCACAACAGATGCTTCAGACTACGCCTGGAGGGGCACACATGGCAGGGCAATGCATTCAAGGCCTATGGACTGCAGATCAAAGAAATCTGCACATAAATCAAAAAGAGATGCTAGCTGTACAGAAAGCTCTGACAGCCTTCAAGGATCTATTACATCCAGGACAACTTGCAATAAAGATGGACAACACCACAGTAATGTGGTACATAAACAAACAAGGGGGTACACATTCTTACCCTCTATGCAGGCAAGCAATGACCTTATGGAACACAGCTCTGGCCTACCAAGTCCAGTTACAAGCTCAATTCCTGCCAGGACAGAAGAACACATTGGCAGACGACCTCAGCAGAAACATCAAGGATCCCCACGAGTGGAAACTAGATCCACAAATATTTGCAATGATAACTCAAAAATGGGGCCTTCCAGACATAGACCTGTTCGCCAGTCCTCAAAACTATCAACTGACAAAATTTTGTACAAGGACATCCCACCATCAAGCTTGGAAAGTAGACTCTCTCTCTTTCAGTTGGAAAAACCTGACAGTATATGCCTTTCCTCCACTGCCTCTCCTCACAAAGGTTCTTTTGAAAGTCAAAAAGGAGAGACCACGACTGATTCTCATAGCCCCAGACTGGCCACGCCAGCACTGGTATCCGCTATTGAAAAATATGGCCCACAGCCCACCATGGATATTGCCTCAAATCCCCCATTTGCTCACACAACAAAACAATCAGATTCTTCACAGCCATCTCAAAACTTTAAATCTGGCTGCATGGCAAATCCTCTAAACATCCAACCAGCACCTCTTTCACAAGCAGTTCTGGATGTTATTCTGGAAGCCAGGAGGCCAAGCACCAGGAAGGCTTATTCGGACAAATGGAAAAGGTTTTGTGCCTGGAACCAAGCTAAAGGCCAAGACACAATTCAGCCTCGCATGCCTCACATTCTACAGTATTTAGCTGAGATGTTGCAGAAAGGACTTTCCTTTTCCTCATTTAAAATCCATGCTTCAGCTATTTCAGCTCACTACAACATGGATCCACCTTTATTTTCACATCCTCTTCTAAAGCAGTTTCTCAGAGGGGCAAAAAACATCAGACCACCTAGGAGAGCTCCTGCACCAACATGGGACCTCAATTTTGTTCTGGAAAAACTAATGCTTCCTCCCTTTGAACCAGCTTTCTCTGCAGATCTACAGTTCCTATCATGGAAGACTGCCCTGCTCCTAGCAATAACTTCAGCTAGAAGAGTCTCAGAGCTACAGGCACTAATGGCAGTGGAACCTTTCCTCATTTTTCATCAAGACAGAATTTCTCTACGAACTAATCCTTCCTTTATGCCTAAGGTGGTTTCCAGTGTAGCTTTAAATCAAACCATCCACTTACCCACCTTCTTCCCTAATCCACAAAACAAAGGTGAGAGACTCCTGCATTCCTTGGACATTCACAGGCAGCTTCATTACTATTTGGACAAAACTAAGGCTTTCAGAAAATCTGACCAGCTCTTTGTATCCTATGCTACAGCTTCTCAAGGGAAGGCTGTATCAAAGCAAACCATTTCTAGGTAGATAGGTCATTGCATACGTTTCTGCTATACACATCATGGGAAACCAGTTCCTGCTACCATTAGATCCCACACTACCAGGGCAACAGCTACCTCTACAACCTTTCTCAGCGGGGTTCCAACCAAGGAAATTTTAGAAGCTGCAACTTGGAGTTCAGTACACACCTTTACCAAACACTATCACTTACCTCTTTACTCAAAGTCCAGGGCGGGCTTCGCCACTGCAGTTCTGCAGGGCCTTATAGCCTCCACTAACCCTCTATGATACCTCCCCCCTACCTTAGCTTTGGGATTCAACCCAAGTGTGATGACTGCAGCAGGGTAACACGATGAACATAGTACAGTTTTGTACCTCCCATAAATGTAGATGTTCGAGTGTTCACCCTGCTGCAGTCCAGGTTACCCCCCCTCCATCCCCTCTGATCTACTGGCTAAATCTCTTCTATGCCTTACTGATGTATTTGCTTATAGCTGAAGGGATTTTGTGTTTGTGCTGCGGTTACTCCTTTTGGTACTAATTTCTGACCACCTTTTTGGGGGCACCTGACATCTGGGGCAAGAAAAACTGAAGAAAATGGCGTTGGTTGCATTATTTATACCCCTGGCGCACTGACGTCAGGGAAGAGGCAACAGCAACCGACGCCGGACCAAGACTTTGGAATTCCGGCCGACTGCAGGACCACCTGACAACAGGATAACCCAAGTGTGATGACTGCAGTAGGGTGAACACTCGAACATCTACATTTATGGTAAGTACAAAACTGTACTTTTTATCTGAGTTTGTTCCAGAGGACTGGCAATCTCTGGGAGACATATCTGTCTCTCCAGCATGTCCTGTTAATGTAGCAGGCTAGGTCAAGACCCCTAGAGTGAGTGAATCTTGTCCTATTTGACTTGTGGATATAGGTTCATAGATTAGTACTAGGCTAACTGCCCTTGCGAGCCATTTTAAGCCTAGCCAATTATCCCCTGTGAGATTCAAACCCTGTACCTTGTGTTTGTAAGGCAAACACCTTAACCATTAGGCCACCCTCCCAACATATGTAGCATTTCTGTTAGGGCAGGGTCCAAGACTGCTGTGTAGGCCAGGCACAAGTTGACTCTTAGCAGCCTATAAGATACAGAGTACAGTGACAGGGCCTTAAGTCTGTCCATGTAGGTCATGTATTGAAGGCCCAAATTTTCTTGTTGAGAAACCTCTGAGGTCTCTCTAGCTGCTGCAGGTGTCTGGTGTCTAGAGAGGTACACACAGAAGGGAGTGTTGCGGTCTATTAGTGGCCTGATGAGGGATGAGTACAGGTGAGTTATAACATCCTTACTTATAAGATGTGCACTGCAGAAGGCCTTCCTTACCATTCAATGAACAGACTGGAGGGACAGGTTCATAACCCAGAGACTGCCCATGCTCTGGAATAGACTTCCCATACATCTCAAGCAGAGCACCTCACTGCCCCTCGTCAAGAAAAATCTTGATGAGTGAATGGGAAATAGAAAGTTCACCCCAGGGATCACTCCAGTAGCTCTACTTGATAGAAGCACTGGGAACTAACGGTGGGCATCATGAGACTGTCAATCATTCATGTTAGGTTAAAGCTTTTTGTATTTTTGTATTTCTGCTTACTTTGATATTAATTGTTGTACTTTTTCAGCACTGTTTTTCTGTCTGCTGTATTTTTTAATTGGAGCTTTTCTTCCTGGGCCTCCGCTGAAAACTGTGTCCAGTCAAACTTTTCCAGTAAACAAATGGAATTAATAAATAAATAAAATCAATAAATGAAGTCATCCTCACATCTTGGTAAGTACCTTCATGAGGTGGACCCTTTTTTCACAAAATCTCACCAAGCCTACACTGATATATAGACTGTATTTTATATAGCATATATCATGGACAGAACTAGGTTAAAAAATAAAAGAGATATCTGGGTGCACAAGACCCAGGATAGAAAAGTGTCCAATCCTGATAGGTGCACTGGTGCTAGGACTGGAAAAAATGACAATGTGGAATCCTCAACACAAGGAAACATTCATACAGTGGGGCTAGGAAGGAAGATGCCCCCTGTTGTAGAAGGAAGTAGCAGTCCACAAAAAATGGTAGGCCAAAAGAAAGTCATACAGACGACAGAGTGGACTATTGAGGATAAGAAATGAATCATGTACTGTTACTATTATGCAAGAGGCCCAGAATTTCCAGACAGAACACACATGAAAAGACTGAGACACAAATTAGAGAAAAGAAAAATATTTCCACAAGAAAAACTGTCAGAAGCTTCAAATGCAAATGTATGTCATTAACACAACAGATCCATGAAAAACACTATATAGACCAAGAAACCTTGGGACGTTTGAAAAAAGAACTGACTGAGGACGTGTGAAAATTTAAAAAACAAAATCTAGAGTCTTTTGAAAGGCATAAAAAGAAACATGGACATGGGAAAGAGAGATCTGATGTGGTGCAATAATTATGCAAAGGAGAAAGCCCAATTAATCAACACTACAAAGGCAGCCCCAAAGATATTCAAAGAGAAATACAGGCAAAGACATCCCGATATGGAAAATTTCACAAATAAAAGATCACAAAGAGGGAGCTTACAACAGAAAATGAGTCGAGTAGACATTGGAAAACTAGAAGCTGAGGTAGCGGAATACTTGCAAGGTGAAGGATTTAGTGTAGAGAGTCTAACACAGGTTAGATTGCAGCATGACAGAACAATGAGTCTCCAAAGTAAGGAGAAACAGGAGGAGCAGGAGACATCTGAAGAAGAAATGTGGACATGGGAAAGAAAAAAGAGAGTTAATATGCTGCAATACTAATTAATACAAAAACAGCAGCATCAAAGTTATTTGAGGAGAAATTCATGCAAAGGCATCCCGACATGAAAATTTTACAATAGAAAAAAATAAGAAAACTAAGAGGAAAAATAAAAAAGAGGATTAGTAATGGAGAAGTTAATGAAATAGAGACTGAAGTCACAGATTACCTGTAAAGTGGAGGAGTTAGTGTAGAAAATAAGTCACACAACATCACAGTAGGATAGAGCAATGGGTACCCAAATTAAGGAGAAACCAGTGGAGCAGGAAACATCTGATCAGTTGCCATATGAAGACACTTTGGAGCCTCCCACAGGAAACCAGTACAAACATTCAGCTGAAGTTGGACAGCAAGGGAAGATAACAGGAAAGTGTGGCAACTCTGATAAAGTCAATGTTGTGTAAGGATAGGCCAGAGAGTTCCCATATGAAAAAGCAATGGATGAAACTGAAGAGAACGTGGCACAGGAAGATGCTCTGAAACTTTCTGTAGAATGCCGGCAAGAAATGGAGAACAAAGGCTGCGCCCTCAGTTTAGAAGAAAATGTGTCAAGAGAAGAGCTGCTTGATTTACTACAGATGGACAGACATATTAAGATAAATGAAAGAAACAGACTACAGAACGTCAATAAAACCCAAAAAGATAGTACAGTAATTAGGACTGTCCATAGATATTTATGCGATATAACAGAATTAAACAGGATATATTACTGTGCAGATAAATTAACAGCAGATAAAGTCGTGACCATAAAAACCCAGGGTAGTAAAGGAAAGGAAGGGGAGAAGTCGTGACCATAAAAACCCAGGGTAATAAAGGAAAGGAAGGGGAGAAAATCAAACGCCATCGTGGAAGTATCGACTAGAGAAAACTATAAAGCAGTTAAGACAAGATATGTCAGTGCTAGAAGAGCACAGAAGAGGGAACAGACCGACAAAAATACTCAGAAAGATAGACATGATAGAACCAACACACAGCATTATAACAGATTAGGATTAATTATGCACTATCGCAAATAATAAACTAAAAATAATCCAACAATGTATACAATGAAGCAAACACGTAGAAGGACCATAAAAGGACGATAAAAGTAAACTTCAAGCATGTTTATTAAAACAAACCCAGTGCACAAGAACAGGTAAGCGATTTCACAGTTAGCTTCATCAGACCAAAATATTGCACAGCTCAAAACCAAGTTTAAATGCAACAACCTGGCCAATCAAACTGCATGATGAAAGTCACATGATAAAAAGCATTCGGTTGTACCTTAAGCACATAGTGAGTACAATAAAAAAAACATGGGTTTATAACTAACTTTCACTATGAAAGCAAACATGCAAATAACAAAAAACAACAAATTCAAAGGGGGATATTCCAGCATGAGTCTCTGTCACCGCTGCTATTTTGTCTTGCCCTTAAGCCATTAAGCTGTCTGCTTAACATATTAGGTTATGGCTACAATTTGGCTTCTGCAAAACAACAAAGTGTAAAGACATCTTCTTTTTGTACATGATTTAAAACTGTATAGTTTATCAGATGAGGAACTGAAAGTACAACTGCAAGTGGTCAAAACTTGTTCAGCTAGCTGACAGGTTCAGTGCAAACTTCTCCCCCCCCTCCCCCCCAAAAGGAGTGATATCTATACCAAGCGATTGCAGCCCCCCAAACATCTCCAACACCCAAGTGAGAACTGCTCTCTCCAAAGCAAAAAACACAGCATCCATGGGACCTGATGGTGTCCCCGGCTGTGTGCTCCACGAACTCAACGAGGAATTAAACCCACAGCTAGGACAGCTGTTTAATCATAGTCTTACCTCTGGATATGTACCCAGGGAGTGGCACACTGCAACTGTGGTCCCACTTCACAAAGGCGGTGCCTCCACCGACCCTGGAAATTACCGGCCCATTAGCTTGACAAGCCTTATCTGCAAAGCCATGGAGAGGATCATAATGGACCTCATAAATAAAGACATAGAGAATTTGCAGACTTTGGATCCATCCCAGTTTGGCTTTGTCAAAGGCAGATCATGCCTTCTAAACTTGGTTGACTTTTTCGAAACAGTCACCAAAGCCATTGATGAGGAAAGGCAGTCCATACAGCCTACCTCGATCTGGCGAAGGCCTTTGATACAATACCCCACTCGTGTATCATTGAAAAACTCATCAGCTTAAATGTTAACCCATACATCACAAGATGGGTTGCAAACTGGCTGAGTGACAGAACCCACAGGGTCAGAGTTACTGGCGCCATGTCAGACTCAAAGCCTGTCACAAGTGGTGTACCACAGGGCTCAGTCCTGGGCCCACTCTTGTTTGGCATCTACTTTTCCAAGTACAAGCAAACACAGGAGGATTATGGCTGACAAAGTTTGCAGATGACTGCAAACTGGGCGCCATAGTAGAAAACACATCTGACACAGATATCCTTCAGAAGGGTCTCACAGAAACGGATAACTGGTGCCAGAGCCATGGCCTAAAGTTAAATGCCAAAAATGCATAGTCATACCCTTCGGGAAAACAAGGTTACCCTAGCTACCAAATAGGTGGCAATCCACTGAGTACAGAAGAAGTTATCAGGACCTGGGGACCCAGGTTGATAGTAGTCTGTCATTCGACACCCATGTAGCTAAAGTAGTTAGGAAGACCTTCTACATTGCCCACCTTATCATGAAGGGATTCTCATCTAGATCAAGGGAGGTCATAGTCTCCTATACTCATCACTCATCAGACCAATGATTGAGTACAATGCCACATTGAATGTATCTGACCCGACACTTGCAGCAGCTGGAGAGGCCACAAAAGTTCCTCACCAAAAGGATAAAGGGTCTCAAACATCTGTCCTATGCTGCCCGACTGAAAGAACTCCAGCTCTATTCAGTCGCTACCGCTTGCTCAGAGGTGACCTTTGCCTAACATACAAGGCCATGTCAAACCCAGATTTGATGAATATGCTTCACCTCAAAAAATCTAGATCCGTCAGAGCCACAAGGGCGGGAGACTTAAACCTCGACACGGCTATTAATAGGACGTGCTGGAGGGATAGATTCATCACCCAAAGACTCCCTATGCTGTGGAATAAAATCCCGGTATATGTGAGGCAGAGCACCTCGCTGGCCTTGTTCAAGAGAAATCTTGACCAATGGATGGAGATCGCAGATATACCCCAGGGATTACCTCAGTGTCACTGCTCAACAGAGGCACAGCAAAATAATGGGTATAGTTCCCCATACTAAAGGGGTGGCGTAAGCCACAAAACTATGGGCTAGGCTTGTAAATGCCCTCGGGCAGATAGCCTAGTATGAACCTATGAACCTATGAACCTATTTGGTCTTGATAAATGTGCTAAAACAACCTTTAAAGCAGGAAAGCTGCAGCACCAAGAAAACATTGGTTTGGGACAAGAAATAGCAGAACTTGAGCAAAAGGGAGTGTATAAATATTTGGGAATTGATGAAGGATCAAGAATAAAACATGAACAAATGCAAATAAAACAGTAAGGAATATTTTAGAAGACTTTAATACTGAAAACAGCGTTTACATCTAGGAACAAAGTCCAAGCTATAAACCAATTTGCTCTTCCTGTCCTAACTTACAGTTTTAGAATGACTGACTGGCTCCAAAAGATGTTGGACAGGAGAACAAGAAGGATGCTTCATGGTCATCAAATGTTTTATAAAAATCAGTGCATACCAAGATTATATACTCCCCGCTCTGAAGGAGGTATGGGCCTCCTTGAAATTGATTACACGTACAGATCTGTAATCATAAGACTGCATACATATCTGCTGACCTCACAAGATCCAAACGTAGTGAAAGTTTTGAAAAATGAGGAGAATAAGTCTACAATAACTTTCGTGCTTAGTTTAGCAGAAGCATATTAATGTCAAATTGGAATGGAAATCAAACCAGAAGTAGATAACAATCAGGTAGCGACTGAATCTGCCAAAAAAAGAAAGAATATAAGATGAAGGATCAGAGGAAATGCAAGAAATGTGGAAAATGCATAAATATAGCTGCAAGTATAGAAACTTCTTCTAACAACCTCATGTTAATCAGGATCAAATGCAAGAATGGTTAAGGAGAGGTGAGTTTAAGCCAAAAGACAAAAGGTTAATACTGGTGGTCCAAGACAGTGGACCATGTACTTGTTAGTTTACAAAGTCCATTGAACACATAGGAGAAACAGACAAATGCAGGTTTTGTAAAACAGAATTGGAATCAGTTGCACACCTTACTGCTGGTTGTGACATACTAATGGCAGAAAGACTGTATACTAAAAGGCATAATAACGTAGCAAGACTGTTGCATTGGTGATTGTGCAAACATTATAGCACTGAAGTGTCTGAAAAACACTGGAATCATGAGACACAAAGCATTACAGAAAATAATGACGTTTTTATCACATGGGATCACCCATTACCAGCAGTTCAAAAAATAGATGCAAGAAAAACAGATACAGTGGTCCATGAAAAGAAGTCTAAGAAGACAAAAGTAGCATTGATCATTGAAACTGCTACACCCAGTGACTACAGTGCCTTATGTACAGAAAGACGCAAAGTCATAACATATCAATATTTGCTGGCAGAAACAAGGTCAATGTGGAAAAAGGATACCCAGACAGTTCTAGTAGCGGTAGGACCAATGGGTCTTATAAAAATTAATTTACAAATGTACTTGGGAGTTGGGAGGGTTGGGAGGGTGGTCTAATGGTTAAGGTGTTTGCCTTACAAACACAGGGTGCAGGGTTTGAATCTCACAAGGGATAATTGGCTAGGCTTAAAATGGCTCACAAGGGCAGTTAGCCTAGTACTAACCTATGAACCTATGAACTTATATAGCTTACTGATACATGTAACTCAGTACAAATTGCAGGAGTCATTACTGGCACATTGTGGGTACTGTGAAGAGCATTTCTGGCTAACATCAAAGATTGAAACAATACTAATTTCATGAACTTTAACCGTACTATGACTTAGGAATGGGGTCTATTACTGTTATGGTATTAGAAACCCAAAAGACTTGGAGAAATTAAAAACAGGAAAGAAACTTGTCACAAAATGGCTGCATGTATCAAGAGGCCTGACCAGCTACAGAGCCAAAGTCACAATTTACTCAATGACATCAATGGGTGGGAGGTTGGCATAACAGTTAAAGTGTTTACCTTACAAACACAAGGTGCAGGGTTTGATTCTCACATAGGGTAATTGGCTAGTCTTAAAATGGCCCACAAGGGCAGATAGTCTAGTACTAATCTATGAACCTGTGCCTGGACAAAAGATATACAACTGTCACTTTCTTCTTGCTATTGTTATAAATAATCCACCATACAGCACATACATAACTCCACTGTTGTGTTCTGCTGCATGATAACATTATTTTTGGAGGTCAAAACAAAGAGCTTGACCTTGCATTCTGACTCACACCAAGGTTGCTGTTTAGCTGCCTGATGCCATTACAAACAAAATGTTTTGGCAGCAAGTAACACCACAGGTACAGAAATCAACAAATATACCATGAAGGGTCTTGAGCAAAGAACACAGAGGAGGGAGCAATTTAAAACTAAAGTTATTTACTTTACTACTTTTTAAACTGATAACTGTCATGGTGGTATGGTCATTCTGTAAAGGCCCAAGCACAAGCCAAGTTTACAAACAATATCCCGGCTACAGAGGATTATGATCAGGTTTCTGATTATAAACAAAATGCAGTATGTGAAACACAATGATTATAGTATAAATTCACGAAAACTTTAAGCACTCTCCTGATATAAACATCTGAAAGAGTTAAGTTATTTAACACTGTTAAGCTTTACTCTCCTTTAGACTATAACAGTGGCCAGCAGAGAACAGTGCCCAAAGCCTTTTCACAGGTCTAAAAGCTGTAATACACTTTCCTGTTGCACACAGGAAAATAAAAGTTTGGTAGAGTGAAGTCTTTAACAGCTTTTAAAGCCATTCATTCAGACAGACACTACGACTGCCATCTGTCACTGTGCTCCTATCAGACAGACACTACTACTGCCATCTGTCACTGTGCTCCTATCAGACAGACACTACTACTGCCATCTGTCTCTGTGCTCCTATCAGACAGACACTACTACTGCCATCTGTCTCTGTGCTCCTATCAGACAGACACTACTACTGCCATCTGTCTCTGTGCTCCTATCAGACAGACACTACTACTGCCATCTGTCTCTGTGCTCCTATCAGACACTACTACTGCCATCTGTCTCTGTGCTCCTATCAGACAGACACTACTACTGCCATCTGTCTCTGTGCTTCTATCAGACAGATGCTACTACTGCCATCTGTCTCTGTGCTCCTATCAGACAGACACTACTACTGCCATCTGTCACTGTGCTCCTATCAGACAGACACTACTACTGCCATCTGTCTCTGTGCTCCTATCAGACAGACACTACTACTGCCATCTGTCTCTGTGCTCCTGTCAGACACTACTACTGCCACCTGTCTCTGTGCTCCTATCAGACAGACACTACTACTGCCACCTGTCTCTGTGCTCCTATCAGACAGACACTACTACTGCCATCTGTCTCGGTGCTCCTATCAGACAGACACTACTACTGCCACCTGTCTCTGTGCTCCTATCAGACAGACACTACTACTGCCACCTATCACTGTGCTCCTATCAGACAGACACTACTACTGCCATCTGTCTCTGTGCTCTTATCAGATGGACACTGCTACTGCCATCTGTCTCTGTGCTCCTATCAGACAGACACTACTACTGCCATCTGTCTCTGTGCTCTTATCAGACAGACACTACTACTGCCATCTGTCTCTGTGCTCCTATCAGACAGACACTACTACTGCCATCTGTCTCTGTGCTCCTATCAGACAGACACTACTACTGCCACCTGTCTCTGTGCTCCTATCAGACAGACACTACTACTGCCATCTGTCTCTGTGCTCCTATCAGACAGACACTACTACTGCCATCTGTCACTGT
Organism: Protopterus annectens; assembly: GCF_019279795.1. Lineage (NCBI taxonomy): Eukaryota > Metazoa > Chordata > Ceratodontiformes > Protopteridae > Protopterus > Protopterus annectens. The sequence continues at coordinate 1,870,432,777 of NC_056732.1, forward strand.
GCTCCTATCAGACAGACATTACTACTGCCATCTGTCTCTGTGCTCCTATCAGACAGACACTACTACTGCCATCTGTCTCTGTGCTCCTATCAGACAGACACTACTACTGCAGTCTGTCTCTGTGCTCTTATCAGACAGACATTACTACTGCCATCTGTCTCTGTGCTCCTATCAGGCAGACACTACTACTGCCATCTGTCTCTGTGCTCCTATCAGGCAGACACTACTACTGCCACCTGTCTCTGTGCTCCTATCAGACAGACACTACTACTGCCATCTGTCTCTGTGCTCCTATCAGACAGACACTACTACTGCCACCTGTCTCTCTGCTCCTTTCATAGGTAGGTTCATAGGTAGGTACTAGGCTATTGGCCCTAGGGCCCATACAAGCCTAGCCAAAAAATGTACCCTGGCTTTCACCACCCAAGAAAATTATTTTCCTGTGCCCCTGTCGAGCAGAGACACAGAAGTGATCCCCGGGGTGAATTTCCCATTTCCCATCCAATCATCAAGATTTTTCTTGAAGAGTGCTAATGAGGAGCTCTGTTTGACATAGATAGGTAGTCTGTTCCAGAGTATGGGAAGTCTCTGGGACAGGAATCTATCTCTCCAGCATGTTCTGTTTATTGTGGTGACAAGGTTAAGGTCCCTAGAGTGTGTAGCTCAGAGGGATTGGGATTTCTTTAAGTGAAGCATGTCCAACAGCTCTGGGTTTGACATAGCTTTGTATGTTAGGCAGAGATCACCCCTGAGTAGGTGATATGCGATGGAGTAAAGCTGTAGTTTTTTGAGACGGTCTGCATAGGGCATATGTTTGTGGCCAGTAATCCTCTTTGTGAGGTATTTCTGTGGTCTGTCCAGTTGTTGTAGATGTCTTGTGAGGTACATACCAAAAGGGGTGTTGTACTCTATAATGAGTCTAATCAGTGATGAGTAGAGGGGAACAATGACCTCTTTTTTTCTGGATGAAAATCCTTTTGTGATGAGATGAGCCACGTAGAAGGATTTCCTGACCACTGTGGCGATGTCAGTATCAAAGGAGAGACTACTGTCCACCTGTGTCCTAAGGTCTCATCACATTTTCGGCATTAAGTAGACTACCAGCTATGTGGTAGTTCATGGGTACAGAGTTTTTACCAAAGGGGATGACAATACACTTTTTGGCATTGAGCTTCAGGCTATGGCTTTGACACCAGGTATCTGTCTCATTGAGGCCCTTTTGTAGTTTGTCCACATCGTTAGGAGTTTCGATTATGGCTCCCAGTTTGCTGTCATCTGCAAACTTTGTTAGCCAAAGACCTTCTGTGTTGGCCTGCACTTCAGAGAAGTCGATACCAAACAGGAGAGGACCCAGGACTGAACCCTGTGGCACTCCACTTGTCACTGGTCTGATGTCGGATTTGGAATCCGCTACTTTCACAGTGTGGGTTCTGTCCATGAGCCAGTTGGCAACCCATCTTGTGACATAGAGATTTATACATAGTTTAGTGAGCTTATCTATAATTCCAGAGTGGGGGATGGTGTCGAAAGCCTTGGCGAGATCTAGATAAGCTGTGTGAACCATTTTACCCTGATCTATGGCTTTGGTGACTGCTTCAAAGAAGTCAGTCAGGTTTAGGAGACATGATCTGCCTTTTACAAATCCAAACTTTGTAGGGTCTAGAGTTTGGAGATTACCAATGTCTTTGTTTATGAGTTCCATGATGATACGTTCCATGGCCTTGCAGACCAGGCTCGTCAGGCTAATGGGGCGGTAGTTCCCAGGGTCTGTCGTGGCTCCCCCCTTTGTGGAGTTGGATAACTGTCGCGGTGCGCCATTCAGTGAGTACAAAGCCTGAGGTGAGGCTATGATTGAACATGGTACTTAGGTGGGGTGCCAGTTCATTCTGTTGTTCATGTAGAACGCAGCCTGGGATATTGTCAGGTCCCATGGATAGGTTCATAGGTTCATAGGTTCATACTAGGCTATCTGCCCGAGGGCATTTACAAGCCTAGCCCATCGTTTTGTGGCTTACGCCACCCCTTTAGTATGGGGAACTATACCCATTATTTTGCTGTGCCTCTGTCGAGCAGTGACACTGAGGTAATCCCTGGGGTATATCTGCGATCTCCCATCCATTGGTCAAGATTTCTCTTGAACAAGGCCAGCGAGGTGCTCTGCCTCACATGTACCGGGATTTTGTTCCACAGCATAGGGAGTCTTTGGGTGATGAATCTATCCCTCCAGCACGTCCTATTAATAGCCGTGTCGAGGTTTAAGTCTCCCGCCCTTGTGGCTCTGATGGATCTAGATTTTTGAGGTGAAGCATATTCATCAAATCTGGGTTTGACATGGCCTTGTATGTTAGGCAAAGGTCACCTCTGAGCAGTGGTAAGCGACTGAATAGAGCTGGAGTTCTTTCAGTCGGGCAGCATAGGACAGATTTTTGAGACCCTTTATCCTTTTGGTGGGCCTCTCCAGCTGCTGCAAGTGTCGGGTCAGATACATCCCGAATGGGGCATTGTACTCAATCATTGGTCTGATGAGTGATGAGTAAAGGGAGACTATGACCTCCCTTGATCTAGATGAGAATCCCTTCATGATAAGGTGGGCAATGTAGAAGGTCTTCCTAACTACTTTAGCTACATGGGTGTCGAATGACAGACTACTATCAACCTGGGTCCCCAGGTCCCTGATAACTTCTTCTGTGCTCAGTGGATTGCCACCTATTTGGTAGCTAGGGGTAACCTTGTTTTTCCCGAAGGGTATGACTATGCATTTTTTGGCATTTAACTTTAGGCCGTGGCTCTGGCACCAGTTATCCGTTTCTGTGAGACCCTTCTGAAGGATATCTGTGTCAGATGTGTTTTCTACTATGGCGCCCAGTTTGCAGTCATCTGCAAACTTTGTCAGCCATAACCCTCCTGTGTTGGCTTGTACTTCGGAAAAGTAGATGCCAAACAAGAGTGGGCCCAGGACTGAGCCCTGTGGGACACCACTTGTGACAGGCTTTGAGTCTGACATGGCGCCAGCAACTCTGAGTTGGGTTCTGTCACTCAGCCAGTTTGCAACCCATCTTGTGATGTATGGGTTAACATTTAAGCTGATGAGTTTTTCAGTGATACCCGAGTGGGGTATTGTATCGAAGGCCTTAGCCAGATCGAGGTAGGCTGTATGGACTGCCTTTCCCTCATCAATGGCTTTGGTGACTGTTTCGAAAAAGTCAACCAAGTTTAAAAGGCATGATCTGCCTTTGACAAAGCCAAACTGGGTTGGATCCAAAGTCTGCAAATTCCCTATGTCTTTATTTATGAGGTCCATTATGATCCTCTCCATGGCTTTGCAGATAAGGCTTGTCAAGCTAATGGGCCGGTAATTTCCAGGGTCTGTGGAGGCACCGCCTTTGTGAAGTGGGACCACAGTTGCAGTGCCCAACTCCTGGGTACGATCCAGAGGTAAGACTTTGATTAAACAGCTGTCCTAGCTGTGGGTTTAATTCCTCATTGAGTTCGTGGAGCACACAGCCGGGGACACCATCAGGTCCCATGGATGCTGTGTTTTTGCTTTGGAGAGAGCAGTTCTCACTTGGGCTGGAGATGTTTGGGGGCTGCACTCGCTTTTGGTATAGATATCTCTCTCCTTTGGGGAGGGGGAGTTTGCACTGAACCTGTCAGCCAGTATGTTGGCAATGTCTGTAGGATCAGTAATCTTCACATCATTTTGAACTAGTTCTGAGCATATCTGGGAGTTTCCTCCTAGGTTTCTAACATAGCTAAAGAAGGCCTTATGATTGTCTTTTGAGTCTTTAGCTATTTTTCTCTCGAAATTTGCTTTGGATGATTTTATGAGAGCTCTTAGTTTTTTACTTATAGTGATCAAGGGTGTCTTACCTTTTAAGGATTTTGCTCTATCTTGTAGTAGCTTCCTCCTTTGTTGTAGAGTTTGTTTATGGCTGGGGTCCACCAGACTGGACACTTGCCTTTGGTACAAAGAGTCTTTGTTTTGCTTGGGATTGCCTTATCCATGCAGTCCTGCAGGTGCTGGTAGAAGACATTTGTAAGTGATTCAGCGGCTTGAGTATTGTTTTCCGCCGGGGCCTTAAAGGAGACCACACTAGTCTTTAGAAGTGTGAAGTCGGCTTTTGAGAAGTTCTTTACTGTGGTCTTTTTTATTTCAGGTGGGGGTGGGATGAGGACCTCCAGCGAGATTAGTTTGTGATCTGATCTCACCAGTGAGGGGTATACTTCCGGTGTTGAACATTGTGCTCCCATGTTCGTGATGATGAGATCAAGTATGTTATCTCCTCTTGTGGGGATGGTGACTAGTTGTTCCATGGCATTTGAGTTTATGAATTCCAGGAACTTTTGGGCTAGGGTGTTTGGGCTTGAGTAGTGTTCCCAGTCTATATTAGGGTAATTGAAGTCACCTAGTATGATGGTGTTTGGTGATACATTTATCCCCTCTAGTGTTTTCAGGAAGGCCATGTGAGGTTCCTGAGTTTGTGAGGGTGGCCTGTAACATGCTACAATTTGCAGAGCAGTCTTGCCTATGGTTAATTGCACCTGGATGGTCTCCGATGCATCGTGCGTTGTCACCAGTCTTGAGGTGTGGGTGTCCTTGATGAATATGGATACCCCCCCCTCCTTTCTTGGTATTGTCCGGATTTTGGGGCGGAACGCATGATATGAGATAAAACCTGATAGCGCTGGGGTGCTCTCAGGAGCCTTGAACCAGGTTTCTGTCACAGCACAGACATCGATGTTCTCCATACTGAGAAGGGCCTCGAGTGCGTGCATTTTGAGATTTAGACTTCTGGCATTGAGCAGCATTACCCTTAGTTTTTCCTTTTTGTGTTCTAGGGTGGTAGGTTTAGAATTTGAGCCTTGCCTAAAAAGGCACTATGGGGAATTGGCAAGAGCCTTTGCCAATATCCGAATCCCAGGGTGACAGGAGCAAGCCGCCCCTTGCGAAGAAGCGTGGCTTGTCCAGCATGTCATCCCAGGCAGACAGATACTGGATCCCCTTTGAATGACACCAGTGTTTAAGCCAATTGTTAAAGCTGATCATCTTATCTCTGTATTGTGGCATCATTCTTGGTGAAGGTAGGATACTGCTCAAGGTCAGGGTCATACCTGCCTGGGCTACATAATCAGAGAGCTCCTCAATGTCTCTTTTCATGCAGTCCGAGGAGGTACGTCTCAGGTCGTTTACACCAGCGTGGACAATGACTGAGTCATATTTGTACCTGCTGTTGAGAGACCTGAGTGCTTGCGTTATGTGGCGGATTCTAGCGCCCGACAGGCAGCTTACTGTGACCTTCTCCTTACTCAGTCTGGTGAGCGGGTCGTCAGTGTGTCTGACTATGGAGTCACCAATGACTAGTGTGTCTGGCATTGTGTTTGGCCTTAAGGGCTGTGACTGTTTGACACTCTGACTGTGAGGTCTATGTGTTGCAGGTGTTGTGTTCTGAGGTAGTGGTTGTTTGGGTGTCTGCTTTGGTGGCCTCTGCTGTTTTGGTAGATTTTGATCAGAGCCTCCGAGTATGTCTTTGTGTGTTTATGTGTATGATTTGAGGTTGTAATGGTACTATGTGAGACTGGGTCTATAGTGTGTGTGGTAACCTTCTCCTCCTGACTGGTCTTGCCAGTCCTATGTTGAGAGAGCTCAGCCTCCAGTTTGGCCGTAGATAGTTGCATCTCTCGCATGTATTTGTGTTTTGTGGGAGGAGGAGAGGGTTGTCCAGGTACATGAGGCAATTGTAACATTGCCTCAATATTCCCAGGTTCACCAGCTGAGCAGGAGAGGACACTAGCAACTGATCCCTCGACATGCTAGAAGGATAGACAAAAACTTTAAAAAGATTCGGGGACGTGGGTGACCGAGAAATGGGGGTTGCCTTTTGGGGTACTATCTATGACAAGAGTGCCGTATCAAGGTAATAAGTACTGTAGGAGCAAGTGCTAGGTTTAACAGATAGAGAATAGTCTACTTGAGTCAAGTAGAGATGATCTTTTAGTTATAGGATACGCTGATTTGATCAGTAGTATAGTTCGAGGAAGGTAGTTTTAAGGGAAAATTTGAAGAGTGGACTTTAGGTAGCCGAATAGTTTAAACCTGCTTAACTGGCGCTGCCCTAGTGTGCAACAGTGGCAGCTCCCCGCTAAATCGCTAACGCTGGTTTGCGTTTATACCAGGGGCTGGAAAAGCTAGAAACTGGCCCAAAACGACCAATAAACTACTAGTTACTGGCTGAAACCTCACAAAACTGGACAAAAGCAGCTCAATGCTTCCCACTCCCACTGGTAAGCAAGGTAACTTCCTCTCCCCAAATAAGGCAAGGAAACAGTACACAGGAACTACAACCAAAGCCCAGGAATCAGCAACTCTGAAACTGGACTAAACTAGTAAAGCAGGAAAAACAAGAGATATTTTTTTCTTTTTTTTCACAAAACAGGCAGAAACAGGTACAGCAAACACTTATAAATGCTATGAATCAGCTACTACAGCTTACACAGAAGAATTTGCTACAAATACAGTCAAATAGTAACAAACAAGGATTCCAAGTGCAATATTAAGTTAAATGCAGTAAAACAGCTTCAATGTAACAGAAAGGCAGGCGAAATACAGTCGCTAGGTATTCAGATGTGGAAAGCAACAAAAAATATACTTAGTATCAAGAAAAGTCGCTTATTCAGCTCTCTGCAGCCTGGATTACTCTGCTGGCCCACGTGGAGTCTGTGCTGAGTAGGTACAAGCTGAAAACGCCATTTGGCGTTTTTATACCAGGGGCTGGAAAAGCTAGAACTGGCCCAAAACGACCAATAAACTACTAGTTACTGGCTGAAACCTCACAAAACTGGACAAAAGCAGCTCAATGCTTCCCACTCCCACTGGTAAGCAAGGTAACTTCCTCTCCGCCAAATAAGGCAAGGAAACAGTACACAGGAACTACAACCAAAGCCCAGGAATCAGCAACTCTGAAACTGGACTAAACTAGTAAAGCAGGAAAAACAAGAGATATTTTTTCTTTTTCTTTTTTTTTTCACAAAACAGGCAGAAACAGGTACAGCAAACACTTATAAATGCTATGAATCAGCTACTACAGCTTACACAGAAGAATTTGCTACAAATACAGTCAAATAGTAACAAACAAGGATTCCAAGTGCAATATTAAGTTAAATGCAGTAAAAACAGCTTCAATGTAACAGAAAGGCAGGCGAAATACAGTCGCTAGGTATTCAGATGTGGAAAGCAACAAAAAATATACTTAGGATGCTTGTTCCTGGCTTTGGAGAGTGTGTTTTTTACCTGTGCAGCTTTGATTATAGGAACTTTGCATTCTTCAGGTATAGAGATGGGCCCTCTAGGGGGTGAGAGGGGGGTAAAGTTAGCACTGAACCTATCTACTAGGATGTTGGCAATATCAGTTGGTTCTGTATATTTAGTGCCATTATGCTGTAACTCAGGGCAGATCTGAGTGTTCCCATTTAGATTCTTGACATAGCTATAGAATGCTTTGTGGTTGTCTTTAGAGTCAGTGGCAATTTTGTTTTTGTAACTAGCTTTGGAGGATTTTATGAGGGATCTCAGCTTCTTACTGAGGTTGACCAGGGAGTTCCTCCAGTCATGGGATTTTACTCTTTTTTGCAACAGTTTCTTTCTTCTGTTGTAAAGTTTGTTTATGGCAGAGGTCCACCAGATTGGCTTCCCTTTTTTAGAGGATAACATCTTGGTTCTATTAGGGATAGCATGATCCATACACTCGTGTAAGTGCTTATAAAGTGCATTTGTGTAGGATTCGGCAGTCATACCTCTATTGTCCGTCTGCATGGGTGTCATGAAGTTTGCCACTTCTGTCTTAAGAAGTGTGAAGTTGGCTTTTGAGAAGTTTTTTATGATGGTTTCCCTAATTGGGGCTGGGGGTGGGATGTGGATGTCTAGGCTGATTAGCTTGCGGTCGGATCTGACCAATGAGGAATTGACCTCTGGTGTGGAACACCGGTTTCCCATGTTGGTAATGACCAGGTCTAGGATATTGCTGCCCCTGGTGGGGGTGTGAATAAGTTGATCCAAGGCATTGGAATTAATGAATTCTAGAAAACGTTGAGCAAAAGAGTTGGTACATGAGTAGTTTTCCCAGTTAATGGTGGGGTAGTTGAAATCGCCCATTATTAGGGTGTTGGGTTGTACCCTAATACTTTCCAGTGTATCAAGAAATGAGGAGTGTGAATCCTGGGGCATGGTGGCGGGTCTGTAGCAAGCTACAATTTGGATTGCGGTCTTGCCCAGAGTTAGTTGCACTTGGATAATCTCGGATGCATTATGCTGTGCAACTAGCCTGGAGGTGTGGATATCCTTAATGAATATGGACACGCCTCCGCCTTTAGTGCTTCTTTCTGGGTTACTCTCAGACACTACTACTGCCACCTGTCTTTGTGCTCCTCTCAGACAGACACTACTACTGCCATCTGTATCTGTGCTCCTATCAGACAGACACTACTACTGCCATCTGTATCTGTGCTCCTATCAGACAGACACTACTACTGCCATCTGTCTCTGTGTTCCTATCAGACACTACTACTGCCATCTGTCTCTGTGCTCCTATCAGACAGATGCTACTACTGCCGTCTGTCACTGTGCTCCTATCAGACAGACACTACTACTGCCATCCGTCTCTGTGCTCCTATCAGACAGACACTACTACTGCCATCTGTCTCGGTGCTCCTATCAGACACTACTACTGCCATCTGTCACTGTGCTCCTATCAGACAGACACTACTACTGCCATCCGTCTCTGTGCTCCTATCAGACAGACACTACTACTGCCATCTGTCTCTGTGCTGCTATCAGACAGACACTATTACTGTCATCTGTCTCTGTGCTCCTATCAGATAGACACTACTACTGCCATCTGTCTCTGTGCTCCTATCAGACAGACACTACTACTGCCACCTGTCTCTCTGCTCCTCTCAGACAGACACTACTACTGCCGTCTGTTTCTGTGCTCCTATCAGACAGATACTACTACTGCCATCTGTCTCTGTGCTCCTATCAGACAGACACTACTACTGCCATCTGTCTGTGCTCCTATCAGACAGACACTACTACTGCCACCTGTCTCTGTGCTCCTATCAGATAGACACTACTACTACCGTCCGTCTCTGTGCTCCTATCAGACAGACACTACTACTGCCACCTGTCTCTCTGCTCCTCTCAGACAGACACTACTACTGCCATCTGTCTCTGTGCTCCTATCAGACAGACACTACTACTGCCATCTGTCTCTGCTCCTATCAGACAGACACTACTACTGCCGTCTGTCACTGTGGTCCTATCAGACAGACACTACTACTGCCATCTGTCTCTGTGCTCCTATCAGACAGACACTACTACTGCCATCTGTCTCTGAGCTCCTATCAGACAGACACTACTACTGCCATCTGTCTCTGTGCTCCTATCAGACAGACACTACTACTGCCGTCTGTCTCTGAGCTCCTATCAGACAGACACTACTATTGCTGTCTGTCTCTGTGCTCCTATCAGACAGACACTACTACTGCCGTCTGTCATTGTGCTCCTATCAGACAGACACTACTACTGCCATCTGTCTCCGTGCTCCTATCAGACAGACACTACTACTGCCACCTGTCTCTGTGCTCCTATCAGACAGACACTACTACTGTCATCTGTCTCTGTGCTCCTCTCAGACAGACACTACTACTGCCATCTGTCTCTGTGCTCCTATCAGACAGACACTACTACTGCCACCTGTCTCTGTGCTCCTATCAGACAGACACTACTACTGCCATCTGTCTCTGTGCTCCTATCAGACAGACACTACTACTGCCATCTGTCTCTGTGCTCCTATCAGACAGACACTACTACTGGCATCTGTCACTGTGCTCCTATCAGACAGACAGTACTACTGCCACCTATGTCTCTGGGCCTATCAGACAGACACTACTACTGCCATCTGTCTCTGTGCTCCTATCAGACAGACACTACTACTGCCATCTGTCTCTGTGCTCCTATCAGACAGACACTACTACTGCCATCTGTCTCTGTGCTCCTATCAGACAGACACTACTACCGTCATCTGTCTCTGTGCTCCTATCAGACAGACACTACTACTGCCATCTGTCTCTGTGCTGCTATCAGACAGACACTACTACTGCCATCTGTCTCTGTGCTCATATCAGACAGACACTACTACTGCCATCTGTCTCTGTGCTCCTATCAGACAGACACTACTACTGCCACCTGTCTCTGTGCTCCTATCAGACAGACACTACTACTGCCATCTGTCTCTGTGCTCCTATCAGACAGACACTACTACTGCCACCTGTCTCTGTGCTCCTATCAGACAGACACTACTACTGCCATCTGTCACTGTGCTCCTATCAGACAGACACTACTACTGCCATCTGTCTCTGTGCTCCTATCAGACAGACACTACTACTGCCACCTGTCTCTGTGCTCCTATCAGACAGACACTACTACTGCCACCTGTCTCTGTGCTCCTATCAGACACTACTACTGCCATCTGTCTCTGTGCTCCTATCAGACAGACACTACTACTGCCACCTGTCTCTGTGCTCCTATCAGACAGACACTACTACTGCCATCTGTCACTGTGCTCCTATCAGACAGACACTACTACTGCCACCTGTCACTGTGCTCCTATCAGACAGACACTACTACTGTCATCTGTCTCTGTGCTCCTATCAGACAGACACTACTACTGCCACCTGTCTCTGTGCTCCTATCAGACAGACACTACTACTGCCATCTGTCTCTGTGCTCCTATCAGACAGACACGACTACTGCCACCTGTCACTGTGCTCCTATCAGACAGACACGACTACTACTGCCATCTGTCTCTGTGCTCTATCAGACAGACACTACTACTGCCACCTGTCTCTGTGCTCCTATCAGACAGACACTACTACTGTCATCTGTCTCTGTGCTCCTCTCAGACAGACACTACTACTGCCATCTGTCTCTGTGCTCCTATCAGACAGACACTACTACTGCCACCTGTCTCTGTGCTCTATCAGACAGACACTACTACTGCCATCTGTCTCTGTGCTCCTATCAGACAGACACTACTACTGCCATCTGTCTCTGTGCTCCTATCAGACAGACACTACTACTGCCATCTGTCACTGTGCTCCTATCAGACAGACACTACTACTGCCACCTGTCTCTGTGCTCCTATCAGACAGACACTACTACTGCCATCTGTCACTGTGCTCCTATCAGACAGACACTACTACTGCCATCTGTCTCTGCTCCTATCAGACAGACACTACTACTGCCATCTGTCACTGTGCTCCTATCAGACAGACACTACTACTGCCATCTGTCTCTGTGCTCCTATCAGACAGACACTACTACTGCCACCTGTCTCTGTGCTCTTATCAGACAGACACTGCTACTGCCATCTGTCTCTGTGCTCCTATCAGACAGACACTACTACTGCCACCTGTCTCTGTGCTCCTATCAGACAGACACTACTACTGATATCTGTCTCTGTGCTCCTATCAGACAGACACTACTACTGCCACCTGTCTCTGTGCTCCTATCAGACACTACTACTGCCATCTGTCTCTGTGCTCCTATCAGACAGACACTACTACTGCCACCTGTCTCTGTGCTCCTATCAGACAGACACTACTACTGCCATCTGTCACTGTGCTCCTATCAGACAGACACTACTACTGCCATCTGTCTCTGTGCTCCTATCAGACAGACACTACTACTGCCACCTGTCTCTGTGCTCCTATCAGACAGACACTACTACTGCCACCTGTCTCTGTGCTCCTATCAGACACTACTACTGCCATCTGTCTCTGTGCTCCTATCAGACAGACACTACTACTGCCACCTGTCTCTGTGCTCCTATCAGACAGACACTACTACTGCCATCTGTCACTGTGCTCCTATCAGACAGACACTACTACTGCCACCTGTCACTGTGCTCCTATCAGACAGACACTACTACTGTCATCTGTCTCTGTGCTCCTATCAGACAGACACTACTACTGCCACCTGTCTCTGTGCTCCTATCAGACAGACACTACTACTGTCATCTGTCTCTGTGCTCCTATCAGACAGACACGACTACTGCCACCTGTCACTGTGCTCCTATCAGACAGACACGACTACTGCCACCTGTCACTGTGCTCCTATCAGACAGACACGACTACTGCCACCTGTCTCTGTGCTCCTATCAGACAGACACTACTACTGCCATCTGTCTCTGTGTTCCTGTCAGACAGACACTACTACTGCCATCTGTCTCTGTGCTCCTATCAGACAGACACTACTACTGCCATCTGTCTCTGTGTTCCTGTCAGACAGACACTACTACTGCCATCTGTCTCTGTGCTCCTATCAGACAGACACTACTACTGCCATCTGTCTCTGTGTTCCTGTCAGACAGACACTACTACTGCCATCTGTCTCTGTGCAACTATCAGACAGACACTACTACTGTCATCTGTCTCTGTGCTCCTATCAGACAGACACTACTACTGCCATCTGTCTCTGCGCTCCTATCAGACACTACTACTGCCATATGTCTCTGTGCTCCTATCAGACAGACACTACTACTGTCATCTATCTCTGTGCTCCTATCAGACAGACACTACTACTGCCATCTGTCTCTGTGCTCCTATCAGACAGACACTACTACTGCCATCTGTCTCTGTGCTCCTATCAGACAGACACTACTACTGCCATCTGTCTCAGTGTTCCTATCAGACGGGCACTACTACTGCCACCTGTCTCTATGCTCCTATCAGACAGACATTACTGCTTCCATCTGTCACTGTGCTCCTATCAGACAGACACTACTACTGCCATCTGTCTCTGTGCTCCTATCAGACAGACACTACTACTGCCATCTGTCTCTGTGCTCCTATCAGACAGACACTACTACTGCCATCTGTCTCTGTGCTCTATCAGACAGACACTACTACTGCCATCTGTCACTGTGCTCTTATCAGACAGACACTACTACTGCCATCTGTCTCTGTGCTCCTATCAGACAGACACTACTACTGCCATCTGTCTCTGTGCTCCTATCAGACAGACACTACTACTGCCATCTGTCTCTGTGCTCCTATCAGACAGACACTACTACTGCCATCTGTCACTGTGCTCCTATCAGGCAGACACTACTACTGTCACCTGTCTCTGTGCTCCTATCAGACAGACACTACTGCTGCCATCTGTCTCTGTGCTCCTATCAGACAGACACTGCTACTGCCATCTGTCTCTGTGCTCCTATCAGACAGACACTACTACTGCCACCTGTCGCTGTGCTCCTATCAGACAGACACTACTACTGCCATCTGTCTCTGTGCTCCTATCAGACAGACACTACTACTGCCACCTGTCTCTGTGCTCCTATCAGACAGACACTACTACTGCCATCTGTCTCGGTGCTCCTATCAGGCAGACACTACTACTGCCACCTGTCTCTGTGCTCCTATCAGACAGACACTACTACTGCCATCTGTCACTGTGCTCCTATCAGACAGACACTACTACTGCCACCTGTCTCTGTGCTCCTATCAGACAGACACTACTACTGCCATCTGTCTCTGTGCTCCTATCAGACAGACACTACTACTGCCATCTGTCTCTGTGCTCCTATCAGACAGACACTACTGCCACCTGTCTCTGTGCTCCTATCAGACAGACACTACTACTGCCATCTGTCACTGTGCTCCTATCAGACAGACACTACTACTGCCACCTGTCACTGTGCTCCTATCAGACAGACACTACTACTGTCATCTGTCTCTGTGCTCCTATCAGACAGACACTACTACTGTCACCTGTCTCTGTGCTCCTATCAGACAGATGCTACTACTGCCATCTGTCTCTGTGTTCCTGTCAGACAGACACTATTACTGCCATCTGTCTCTGTGCTCCTATCAGACGGGCACTACTACTGCCACCTGTCTCTGTGCTCCTATCAGACACTACTACTGCCATCTGTCACTGTGCTCCTATCAGACAGACACTACTACTGCCATCTGTCACTGTGCTCCTATCAGACAGACACTACTACTGCCATCTGTCACTGTGCTCCTATCAGACAGACACTACTACTGCCACCTGTCTCTGTGCTCCTATCAGACAGACACTACTACTGCCATCTGTCTCTGTGCTCCTATCAGACAGACACTACTACTGCCACCTGTCTCTGTGCTCCTATCAGACAGACACTACTACTGCCATCTGTCTCTGTGCTCCTATCAGACAGATGCTACTACTGCCATCTGTCTCTGTGTTCCTGTCAGACAGACACTATTACTGCCATCTGTCTCTGTGCTCCTATCAGACGGGCACTACTACTGCCACCTGTCTCTATGCTCCTATCAGACAGACATTACTGCTTCCATCTGTCACTGTGCTCCTATCAGACAGACACTACTACTGCCATCTGTCACTGTGCTCCTATCAGACACTACTACTGCCACCTGTCACTGTGCTCCTATCAGACAGACACTACTACTGCCATCTGTCTCTGTGCTCCTATCAGACAGACACTACTACTGCCATCTGTCACTGTGCTCCTATCAGACAGACACTACTACTGCCATCTGTCTCTGTGCTCCTATCAGACACTACTACTGTCATCTGTCTCTGTGCTCCTATCAGACAGACACTACTACTGCCATCTGTCTCTGTGCTCCTATCAGACAGACACTACTACTGCCATCTGTCTCTGTGCTTCTATCAGACAGACACTACTACTGCCACCTGTCACTGTGCTCCTATCAGACAGACACTACTACTGCCATCTGTCTCTGTGCTCCTATCAGACGGACACTACTACTGCCATCTGTCTCTGTGCCCCTATCAGACACTACTACGGCCATCTGTCACTGTGCTCCTATCTGACAGACACTACTACTGCCATCTGTCTTTGTGCTCCTATCAGACACTACTACTACTGTCTGTCTCTGTGCTCCTATCAGACAGACACTACTACTGCCACCTGTCACTGTGCTCCTATCAGACAGACACTACTACTGCCATCTGTCTCTGTGCTCCTATCAGACAGACACTACTACTGCCATCTGTCTCGGTGCTCCTATCAGACGACACTACTACTACCATCTGTCTCTGCGCTCCTGCACTTTTTCTCTGTATATGGAGCAGGTAAAGCTCCAAGTGCTATAACAGTTATGATTGGGTCTCCCTAATCACAGCTACTTATTATGTGTTATTGGCATGGATATCATAATTTGTCTCTCTACATTTGCTTCCCTCCATTTTTGATGGGAATTCCTTGACTTCCATGCCTCAAAAAAATATCAAGTTAGTTACAATCAGGGACCAGGCTATAATCCTCTAGGCATGGATCTCAAGAAACTTACCTAGGCAGCACAGGAAAGCAACGTTTGAGAAGTGAGAAAACTCCACCTTCTCCTACAGTTTAGGTTGCTTTTCTCCCTCTGATATGGGTCCAGTATCATGTAGGTACCAGAAACCTGCTTGCACTTTATTAAACTTTCACTTCCTTGCCTTGGAATCATAAGAAGGTAAAGCCCACCTAATTTTTTAATCTAACTTCTCATATACTTTGCAGACAAATTTGTCTCTGACTGCATTACATATCACAGACACAGAGAAATCTGTAGTTCACCCTGTGAGGTACTGCTGTCAATCCAAGACAGGCAATTAATCCTGCAGCTGTAAAAAAGACAAAAAGCTGTGATACTGTTTTCCACTGTCTTTGCTGCAGGGGGGGGGGCTTAAAATTGATCCACAGCTGCTTTCTATACAGCCACGCCCTTCATAGCAAAACAAAGCAATTAGATCAATTTATAGGCAGTTGTCACCTCTTCTGACAAATTTACATAAGCAGCACCAAAGTATTGAATGCTAAATTTTAAATGTTGGTTATTTATACTTCTTTATATAATAAGATTATATACAAAATAAATAAAATATAATAAGATGACTTAAATGTAGCATCAAAGATTTCAGTGACATTTAAAGAAAAGTCAGAAAACATTTTTTCTTGTAAAGTACCAACACATTCACCCCCCCCCCCTGACAGGACAGAACTGCCCAAATTAGGACTGCTCTGCAGAAGGAAAGACAGGTGGCAGCCTTATCAGTTAGGTGCACTGACACTGTTTATAAAAAGGTCTTTTATGCCTTTTTTTGTGACATCCTTCCAGAGAGGGATTCATACCTGGTAAACAGATCAATGGTAAGAAACACCCACTAACTTTGAGTCTGCCCCTTACACTTTGCATTCTATTACCCTTAACAGGAGAGGCCAGATTCTGCCCTTCTGAGCTGGGAATTTCGGGTTAAAGGCTTACTGTGCCTGCTTATTTGAACTCTTTCTTCTGAAATTGGTGCACCTTGTTTGCTGTAGCATAGACTAGATTCAGGCCTGCTGAATCTAGCTTTGTTTGTATAACTTGAGCACTGATCCAGGCCATCATTTTTGGAGAAGGTTCCCCTGCACCCTAGTGGCAGGAGTGTGCAGTTAGAACTTGTCTGATTAAAAACTGCTGGAACAGGGCTCGGTTTTGAGCTTTTTACTGGTTAACTGGGTAATTTGTTTAAATCAGTTTGCTCGTTTTCTACTGTTATATAGAAAAAAAATTGCACTTTATTCATCTGCATTTACTGTATCTGTGTTTCTTCCTACTTTATTTTGCTTTTGCTGCCTGTAAGTACTTAATTGCATTTATTCTGCTGCATTTATTACTGCTTGCTAGTAGCCTGATTAAATTGTAACTGTTATTCTAAGCTTTTGGTTTATGCACTTGGGCCACAGACCAGTTGTTTTACATTAAGAAGGTTTGTGGTCGGCACTGTTGTGGCAGGACAGGTAGCTTACATCCTTCTAAGTTGGGAGTTGCTGATTGAAGGCTTAGTGTCTGTTATTCTAAAATTGTATCAGTTCTGGTTTAAGCACTTGGGCTTTGGGCCAGTTATTTTACATTAAGAAGGTGTGGTCTACATTCTTGTGGGAGGCGAGGGTAGATTCTGCCCTTCTGAGCTGGGAGTTTCTGGTCACAGGCTTATTGTGCCTGCTTATTTGAACTGTTCTGAAATTGATACACCTTGTTTGCTGTAGCATAGCCTAGATTCAGACCTGCCAAATCTAGCTTTGTTTGTATAACTTGAGCACTAATCTTTTGGAGAAGGTTCCCCTACATCCTAGTGGCAGGAGTGTGCAGTTAGAACTTGTCTGATCGAAGACTGCTGGAACGGGGCTCAGTTTTTAGCTCTTATTGGTTAATTGATTAATTTGTTTAAATCAGTTTGCTTATTTGTTACTGTTATTAAAAAAAATACACTTTACGCATAGCAACTTAGGGTTAAACTATTCCCGGCGCCATAAAATCTGCTCTTCAAAATTTCCCTTAGAACTTGTCAGTTTTTTTGTTTTAGTACTCAAATCTGTTTCTTTGAACTCGGCACTTGTTCAGAACTCGTTGTAAGCACTAAATAAGCTACTAATTACTACAGCACTCAACTTTAATTTTTCAGTTTTTAATACTTAATAAATAAGCACCTATCCAGGCATGTCTAAGGGTCAGCTCCCAGTGTTTTCTCCTGTCTACCTTATGAATCTGGGCATCTTGGGGCAATGCAGCAATTGCCTCATGTACACAGACAACCCTCTCCTCCTACCACCCAACATTACAACCTGTGAGAGATGCACTTATATAGCCAAACTGGAAGCAAAGCTCTCTTCACCCAAGACTGGACTAGACAGTCAAGAAGAGAAGGTAAACACTTGCATCACACCATACTCATCACATAGTCCCTCAAAACTTACACCACCAAAACACACACACACACACACACACACACACACACAGAAACACAAAACACACACCTACATTCGCAGAGGCTCTCAATAAAAATATGCCCAAGCAACAGAGCCCTCCAAAGCAGAAACGCATGCAACCTCCACCCCCCCAACACAACCCAAATGACACATAGCCCACACAGTGTGCCACTCAACCACAGCCCATAAGGCATAACAACGTACCCAACACTCTAGTCATAGGTGACTCTATAGTCAGGCACACTGATGTTCCACTCACCAGGCTAAACAAGGAGAAAGTTACTGTCTGCTGCCAGAATCCGCCACATAATGCACGCACTCAGGTCACTCCACAACAAGTACAAATATGACTCTGTCATTGTCCATGTTGATGTGAATGACCTCAGACGTACCTCCCTGGACTACATGAAAAGAGACGTAGAGGAGCTTTCTGATCTTTTAGCCCAGGTAGGTATGACTCTAACGCTGAGTAGCATCCTGCCATCACCCAGAATGATACCACAGTACAAGGACAAAATGATTGACTTCAACAATTGGCTAAGCTTCTGGTGTCATTCTAAGGGGATCCAGTATCTGTCTGCCTGGGATGACATGTCACCATTGGGATTCTGGATACTGGCTAAGGCTCTTGCCACCCCTATAGTGCCTTTTTAGGCAAGGTTCAAATAACAAATTCACCACCATAACAGGAACAGGCAAGCAAAATCTGAGGGTCTTCTTCTTTCGGCTGTTCCCGTTAGGGGTCACCACAGCAGATCAACTGTTTCCATTTCTTCCTGTCTTCTGCATCTTGCTCTGTCACACCAACCACCTGCATGTCCTCTTTCACCACATCCATAAACCTTATCTTAGGCCTTCCTCTCTTCCTGTTACCTGGCAGCTTCATCCATAGCATCTTGTTCCCAATATACTCTGCATCCCTCCTCAGCACATGTCCAAACCAACGTAATCTTGCCTCTCTGGCTTTGTCTCCAAACCTTCCAACCTGGGCTGACCCTCTAATATACTTATTCCTAATCCTGTCCATCCTCGTCACACCCAGTGCAAATCTTAACATCTTCAACTCTGTCAAGCTCTGACTCCTGCCTTTTTGTCAATGCCACTGTCTCCAACCCATATAACATAGCTGGTCACTCACCCTCTTGTAGACCTTCCCTTTCACTCTTACTGGTACTCGTCTGTCACAAATCACTCCTGACACTCTTTTCCACCCACTCCATCCTGCCTGTACTCTCTTCTTCACCTCTCTTCCACACTCACCATTACTCTGAACTATTGATCCCAAGTACTTAAACTTATTCACCTTCACCACCTCTACTCTCTGCATCCTCACAATTCCTCTATCCTCCCTCTCATTCACACACATATATTCTGTCTTAGAACTGCTGACCTTCATTCCTCTTCTTTCTAGAGCATATCTCCACCTGTCCAGGGTCTCCTCCACCTGTTCCCTACTCTCACTACAGATCACATCATCTGCAAACATCATAGTCCACGGGGACTCCTGTCTGATCTCATCTGTCAGCCTGTCCATCACCATTGCAAATAAGAAAGGGCTCAGAGCTGACCCTTGATGTAATCCCACCTCCACGTTAAACACATCTGTCACTCCCACCGCAGACCTCACCGCTGTCACACTACCCTCGTACATATCCTGTACCACTCTTACATACTTCTCTGACACTCCTGACTTCCTCATACAATACCACAACTCCTCTCTAGGCACCCTGTCATATGCTTTCTCTAAATCCACAAAGACACAATGCAACTCCTTCTGACCTTCTCTGTACTTCTCCATCAACACTCTCAGAGCAAACATCGCATCTGCAGTGCTCTTTCCTGGCATGAAACCATACTGCTGATCACTAATCATCACCTCCCTTCTTAACCTAGCTTCCACTACTCTTTCCCATAACTTCAAGCTGAGGGTAATGCTACTTAATGCTAGAAGTCTAAACCT
Source organism: Protopterus annectens (assembly GCF_019279795.1). Classification (NCBI taxonomy): domain Eukaryota; kingdom Metazoa; phylum Chordata; order Ceratodontiformes; family Protopteridae; genus Protopterus; species Protopterus annectens. Next base: position 1,870,452,559 of record NC_056732.1, read on the forward strand.
CAAAATGCACTCACTCGAGGCACTCCTTAAAATGGAGAACATCAAAATCTGTGCAGTGTCAGTGAACTGGTTCAAGGCTCCAGAGAGCACCCCTGTATTACCAGGCTATAATTCATACCACTTCTAAATACATTCGGAGAATTGGAGGTGTTTGTTTTTTATAATTCATACCACACCTTTCGGCCACCTAACCTGGACTGAAACACTAAAGGTGGAGGTGTGTCCATATTTATTAAGGATGCCCACACCTCCAGGCTAGTTGCTCAGCATAATGTATCCAAGATTATCCAAGTGCAACTCACTCTGGGCAAGACCGCAATTCAAATTGTAGCTTGCTACAGATTCCCCACCATGCCCCAGGATTCCCACTCCTCATTTCCAGATACTCTGGAAAATATTAGGGTACAACCCAACACCCTAATAATGGGAGATTTCAACTACTCCATCATTAACTGGGAAATCTACTCATGTACCAACTCTTTTGTGCAATGTTTTCTGAAATTCATAAATTCCAATGCCTTGGATCAACTTATCCATACCCCCACCAGGGGCAGCAATATCCTAGACCTGGTCATTACCAACATGGGTGACCGGTGTTCCACACCAAAGGACAATTCCTCATTGGTCAGATCCAACCACAAGCTAATCACCCTAGACATCCACATCCTGTCCCCACCCTCCATTAGGGAAACTACTGTAAAATTTCTCCAAAGCCAACTTCACGCTTCTTAAGACAGAAGTGGCAAACTTCACGACACCCATGCAGATGGACAATAGAGGAACGACTGCTGAAGCCTACACAATTGCACTTTATAAGCACCTACACAAGTGCATGGATCGTACTATCCCTAACAGAACTAAGATGCTATCATCCAAAAAAATGAAGCCAATCTGTTGGCCCCCTGCCATAAACAAACTTTATAACAGAAGAAAGAAACTGTTGCAAAAAAGAGTAAAATCCCATGATTGGAGGAACTCCCTGGTCAGCCTCAGTAAGATGAGATCCCTCATAAAATCCATCAAAGCTAGTTACGAAAACAAAATTGCCACTGATTCTAAAGACAACCACAAAGCATTCTATAGCTATGTCAAGAATCTCAATGGCAACACTCAGATCTGCTCTGAGTTACAGCTCAATGGCACTAAATATACAGAACCAACTGATATTGCCAACATCCTGGCAGATAGGTTCAGTGCTAACTTTACCCCCCCTCTCACCCCCTAAAGGATCCATCCCTATACCGGAAGAATGCAAAGTTCCTGTAATCACAGCTGCACAGGTAAAAACCACACTCTCCAAAGCCAAGAACACAGCATCCATGGGACCTGACAACATCCCAGGCTGTGTTCTACATGAACTACAGAGCGAACAGGCACCCCACCAAAGTACCATGTTCAATCATAGCCTCACCTCAGGCTTTGTGCCCACTGAATGGCTCACAGCAATGGTTATCGCACTCCACAAAGGGGGAGCCACCACGGACCCTGGAAACTACCGCCCCATTAGCCTGATGAGCCTGGTCTGCAAGGCCATGGAACAAATCATCATGGAACTTATAAACAAAGACATTGGTAATCTCCAAACTCTGGACTCCACTCAGTTCGGGTTTGTAAAAGGCAGATCATGTCTCCTAAACCTGATAGACTTCTTTGAAGCAGTCATCAAAGCTGTAAATGAGGGTAAGGTGGTTCACACAGCCTATCTAGATCTTGCCAAGGCTTTTAACATCATCCCCCACTCTGGAATTATAGATAAACTCACTAAACTAGATATAAATCTGTCACAAGATGGAGTGCCAATTGTCTCACTGACAGAACCCACACTGTGAAAGTAGCAGACTCCCAATCTGACTTCAGACCAGTGACAAGTAGAATATCACAGGGTTCAGTCCTGGGTCCTCTCCTGTTTGGTATCTACTTCTCTGAAGTACAAGCTAACACAGAAGGTATTTGGCTAACAAAGTTTGCAGATGACTGCAAACTAGGAGCAATAATCAAAACTCCTAACAATGTGGACATCCTACAAAAGGGCCTCACTGAGACAGATGCCTGGTATCAAAGCCATGGCCTTAAGCTCAATGCCAAAAAAATGCATTGTCATCCCCTTTGGTAAAAACTCTGTACCCATGAACTACCACATAGGCAGTAGTAAACTTAACACCGAAAGTGTGATAAGAGACCTTGGGACACAGGTGGACAGTAGTATCTCCTTTGATAATCACATCGCCACAGCAGTCAGGAAATCCTTCTACATGACACACCTCATCACAAAAGCTTCCTCATCCAGGAAAAAAGAGGCCGTTGTTCCCCTCTACTCGGCACTCCTTAGACCCATTATAGAGTACAATGCCCCTTTTGGTATGTACCTCACAAGACATCTACAGCAACTGGAAAGACCACAGAAATACCTCACAAAGAGGATTACTGGCCTCAAACAGATGCCCTATGCAGACCGTCTCAAAAATCTCCAGCTTTACTCCATCGCATATCACCTACTCAGAGGCGATCTCTGCCTAACATACAAAGCTATACCAAACCCAGAGCTGTTGGACATACTTCACTTAAAGAAATCCCAATCCCTCCGAGCCACATGCTCTAGGGACCTAAACTTTGTCACCACAATAAACAGGATATGCTGGAGGGATAGATTCCTGTCCCAGAGACTTCCCATACTCTGGAACAAACTACCTATCTATATCAAACAAAGCTCCTCATTAGCACACTTCAAGAAAAATCTTGATGATTGGATGGGAAATAGGAAATTTACCCAGGGTATCAATTCTGTGGCTCTGCTTGACAGTGGCACAGGAAAATCATTTTCTTGGGTGGCGAAAGCCGGGGTTCCTTCTTGGCTAGGTTTATATAGGCCCTACAGCCAATAGCCTAGTACCTCCCTATGAACTTATGAACAGTAGTAACTGTGACGTCCCCTTTCTGGGCCAGTAATCAAGGAGCCTGAATCCTCACCACTGACACTGGAGAGGGACATTCACTTGGAACAAAAATAAATACATACAGTGTTTCCAGACGCAGCTCTCTCCGTCAAGCACAATTTCCCTTAAAGGCACACAGGGAACCCATTCAGTCTGTGGTCTGGGTTTCTCTCTCTGTCTCCCTCCAGGTCCCCAGTAAGACTCTCCACTGGCACAGCTATAGAGCTAAGTCCTTAGCAGAGTGTCCAAGCCAAGTCCTCCACCACTATCTCTGTGAAACTAGTGTTTTAAGTCCCTTTTCCATGCAGCTGACACACACACTCTGAGATTTAATTTGCATAAACAGACACACACACGCACACACACACTTGGGAAAGGCTGGCACAACTTTACAAAATATGCCCCCTTCTGCCCAGACTATAAGGTAGTTACTGCCACCAGACACTCTAAAGCCAGCTAGTCTAAGGCTCTTGCAAGGGTACACAATTATACTGAATGAAATTAATACTAATACAAATAGTAGTGTTTTGACCAATACAGTAAGGCTTTCAGGAGTGGTCACAGAGTCACCAAATAGATAAGAGTATTCTCAAAGGTTAAAATATTCTCTAAAGGACCAGCCACAATCATCATCTCCTTTTGGCTTATCCTAATTAGGGGTCATCACAGTGGAACAACTGTCCGCAGAACGATTGGCAGTGGAGTTTTATGGTGTTGAGTTGCCAGCTCAATGCTCAACCTTCCACAGAAGGCATACACATGCACACACACCTAGGGCCAATTTAGAGTGTCCACTCCACCTACAACATGTCTTTGGGATGTGGGAGGAAACCAGAGCACCTGAAAGAAACCCACGCGACCACAGGGAGGACATGCAGACTTCACACAGAAGGCACCCCAGCCAAGAATCGAACCAGAGAACCTCTTGCTATGAGGTGGCAACGCTAACCACTGCACTACTGCGGCTGCCCTAATGGACCAGCCACAATGAAAAGGTTTAAATATATTTAATAATAAATAATTAAAGAACATGAAAATACTAAATAATTATTTACAATAAACACCAGAGTTTCAATCACAGGAAATATGAAAACAACACAGTTGACTAGATTCACACAGATACAGAAAAACAGTACTAAACTGATCTCATTATATTTTCTTGACTGATCTAAAGAATTACTATTCTCTCTGTTTCACTTACTAGAGCAAGGCAAGATGAAGTGGGTGAGAGATCCTTCTTTGTCAGGTTACAAAAACAGACTGCAATGAGACTCTAATCATTGTTGCCCTAGATTACAGAATGACATCACATACATCTGGTCATATGACGTTTGGTTCCTGTACTACCCCCTTAGCTAGAAGCTGCCAGGGTTTAGCATATATGTGTGTTACCATACACATAGATACATCTTTGCTGACGTGTTATAGCATCTGGAAGCTACAAAACCATAAAACACTTCCACGAGTTAATAAATCATTCTCTGGCACAGACATTTGGTCTCTGACTGCAGTCAGAACAGTAAGATACAATCTTTATGGCCTAAATTAAGTAATTTAATGTCTTACTATTTTTCAAAGTTAGCTGGACTGAAATTAACCTATTCCCTTCCAGTATACTCTGTTAAAACATACTGTATACATTTAATCAGTTACAATACAGTCAGGACCCACTGTTGGTATGTTATTAACACAAGCAACTTTACAGATATATTTTTCAACACAAGCATCTGTACAAATCAGTTTGATATACAAATGACATATAATTATTTGCAAAATTCCAGCTAGCTGTGCTGGCATATGTTACATATCCACTGCCCTACTTCTCCTGGCATAGCTGTCAATACCTCACATTGTCACTGTAACCATCAGCTGTGCTTGATGCAGCAATGATCATTTACTGCAGTGACTGTTTTCACACCTCATGATGAGTGTGTGGGGGAAGGTCTGTCAATTCCTTCAGAACTACAAAAAAAACCCTTTACAAAACCCTGCTATTTAACTCCTTCCTTTTGCTGGAAGTAGCCAACAGCTATTTATAACATATAATGATCTCTGACAGATACTGCGGTGGTGGTGCTGCAGTAGCGTTGTTGCCTCATAGTAAGACGCTGTCCGATTCGATTCTCAGCTAGAGCGTCTTCTGTGTGGAGACATGCGTGAATGGGCATACCTTCGTTGAAGGCTGTACGTCAGACCTGGCAAGTCGGCATGTAAAAATCTACTGCCAATCATTAGCGGACTGGAGTTCCGCTGTGGTGACCCCTAACCAGGAAAAGACGAAAGACACAACAACAACAAAATTATCTCTGCCAGATGCATAAATGGGCTCATTCAAGGAAATATAGAAGCAGTTCTGCTACAGAAGATGTGTTAGATGACAGTGCTTCACACTCCTGCCATTCAATCTTAATGGCTTGAGAAAACACGACTTCCTAATGCCTGCAATGACTCATATAAACAAGACTTGAAATATATACTAGGAAGAAGGAATGAAAACAAGAAAGCAAGACTACATTACTCTGACAGGTCCCACTGACCTCTAGTTTGTGGGAAATACATTAAAATTGTAAAAGAAGCACCTAGAGTGATTTTGAGCCATTAAAGTAGCGAAGAAAACAAAGATATAATGAAAAACACATGCCTTTGGGTTCTAAGGTGGAGTTTTCCTTTAACATTCAGGACAAACCACAGTAATTAGTTACAATCGGAAAATTATAATCACAATTCTTTGTGGTAAATGGAGTTTTAGGTGCCCCAATGCATTACTAGTTACACTGAAAAAAGTAGGAGCATGTAATGGTTTATAGCTTTCTAAGCCACACAAAAGTTACTGATGTCATACAGACAGCAGCCAAAAGCTAAGCATATCTCTGATGAATTAACAGCTTCTAAAGCTGTTAATCATTTTAGTTTGTTTTTGTGTGTGTTTGTGTGGCAGAATGAAGTAGTTAAAAAGATTTTAAAGCTCTTATCATTTCTCCTAGAGATGTTCTGTAGTGGATATTTGTGTATTCACCAGTAAGAGGCTACAGTATAACAGCTCTGAAAGGTGTATAACAAAGCTGCCTTTTCCCCAGTTTCAAAGTGTAACTACCATGTAATACAAAAAGGTAATACATTATATACGGCTTTTAATAACACAGAACTAGCTATGACGCAAAGAATGCATTCAGTAACAAAGGTCATAATAAGCAAAAATGTACAATAGTCATGTTCAACATATGTAGATCTCCCATCCAGTGTCATAATTCTACAAGGTTACCAAAATTGCCATAGCATGCTAGAAATCTTGGCACTATTAGCCAGCATAACTCACATTTAACTTCCATGCCCAGTATTTGTAAGACATTATCCCCCAATGAGTTCGCTGTACACTCTGTTCATTTTGCCATTGTGATTTTCACAGAATCCATCAAATATCTCCCTTCCTTCACACACTCCTCTCCATTCATCCCACCATGACTCGTCTGGTCTTTTCTACTCCTGCACACCCGCCTTCTCCTTAAAACCCATTCCCATTTCAACTATCAAATCCCTACTACTCAAACTTAAGCCGTCCTCCAATGCAGCAGATGATCTGCCCACAGACTTTCTAAGACTTGCTGCAGATGCTATTGCCTACCCCATCAGCATTCTTATAAACCAATCCATCTGTGAATCCTACATCCCAAAAACATAGAAAATGGCACATATTATACCCCTCCATAAAGGCGCCGACCCTACAGACCTCTCCAACTACTGTCCAGCTGCTGTTCTCTCTTCCCTCTTTAAAATTCTTAAAAAATGCATTCAGACTCAACTCCTTCAATTCTTCAACAACAATCAAATTCTGTCTTCTAGCCAACATGGATTCAGGCCAGGCCACAGCAATATGACTGCCATCATATCCTTCATGGACACAATCAATAAAGCTAGGAATGCTGATAAATATGTCTAATCAACCTTCCTGCATCTCTCTAAAGCCTTCAATACCATTTCTCATCCTTTCTTGTTAGCCAACTATAATTAACAGGCCTGTCCTCCCCTTCTCTGAACTGGTTTTCAGGTTATTTATCATATAGACAACAAGCTCTTAACTGGAACTCCTCTCTCCCCAATCCCACAGAGGTAACCAAAGTTTCCATATTGGGACCCCTACTTTTTACCATCTTCATTAACAAGCTTCACTTACCTCTTACCCATGACTCCCTTATCCAGAATGGCAATGATTCTACAATCATTTGCACTGCCGACTCTATTTCCAAGTTCCAACTCATTACTCAACTGGCATTCTCTTTCACTGAAAACTGGCTTTTCAAATTTCACCTACTGCTATCAATCCTAATAAAACCAAGCTAATCATTTTTACCCCAAGTCAAGCACCTCACTGGGCAAAAAACAACTCACTGTACTCTCCCACACCAAAATACCAATAGAACTAGTTTCCCACACCAAACTGCTTGGCGTTATACTTGATGAGCACCTCAAGTTCAATCACAACATTAAAAAATCTTACCAAAACTGGGCTTGCTATACAGGCACAAGCAATTCCTTACCACCTCTACAAAAAAAAAAAAAAAAACCTTGCCATCACCTATCTTCTACCATCTCTATCCTACTGTGCTCCACTACTTACAAACTTAACCTCTAATCTAAAGTACAAATGAGAAACCTGCTACAACAAAATAGCTTGATTTGCAACTAATGTACCCTACTCTACCCACCATTGTAAAGCATTACGCTCTCTAAACTGGCTAGAATTCCCACACATACGTTCCTATTTACAGCTAATGACAGCTCATAAAATCATACACAAACCATTATTATGTCCTGCCCTATCCTCCCTTTTCACCAATTACCTACCCAACAGATCCTTCAGACCCAAAAATCATCTTCTACTACAAATCCATAAACCAAATCTCCGTGCTGGCCAACTTCTTTACTTTCACACCACGGCCAAAAAGTGGAGCTCTCGTCCTTTAACACTCAGCTCAAATCATAACATTTCTCCCTTTAAAACTTCCTTACATAACTACCAATCCTCCATATGGTGCTGTAACTCCCACTCACTCCCTCCTTTCAAGACCTGATCTCACCTTTCTAACTATACTCACTCACTTCCCTTGCCTTTATTTTAGATACACTGCCATGACGAGTTATGCCAACTACCTAACATATGTGCCTGCGGAATTTGACTTATGCTATTTTTGATATGTTTCCATATGCACATCTTTGTTAAACTGTGTAAGTATGTCTTTATTGGAATGAGCTATGTTACGTTTGCTGTTTTAGTTATTGATATATACATACATACATGCTTTCTATAACTGTTGAAGTATGTATACTGTAACATTCTGTACGACTTATTGTTCAGGTTTGTAACATTTTCTTGGAGCTTTTTCCTCTTCACTTCCCAAGATTTTAAATAATCTCAACTTTCATCTCCTTCCTTACCCTCCACTCCTATTACTTGGTTTTCAGTGTGCTCAGTTTTTTTTCCACCTCTTCTGCCTTTCTAATATTTTAGATACTTTTTGTTTAAGATGCTCCAGGGCCTTATGTTCATCATGGAAAACAACTTTTCATCCCTACTCCCATCACTTCCAGACAATCTAAACAGCTCTGGTATTCTCCACAGTTCAGTCTACCATTTTCAGTTACCTCCATAACATTTAATTATATCAATTGTTTGGTTCTCTACTTGATGGCCAAAACGCAGTCTGGCCACCATATTCCAGCTCTTAACCTAACCTTTAAAAACCTTCAATTCACTAACAAACTTCATGTCTTCCACCTGTTATTGCCATAACACACCTTCATCCTTCAAGGGACCAAAAGCTGCACTTAACAGGTTAATTGTAAACTAAACCTGTACTTGGGTTAACTTTACAAATTAACAGTTTTAATTGAGAAGGTAACAGATTTCAAGTACCGTTAGGCTTCAACAGTTGTTATTTCTGATTATCATGTTCACCCCAAATGAGGAAGGAAGGTAAACACTGAAAAAAAGTGTAAAAAATGCAGCCAACAGCCAAGATATATATTTTTTGAAATACTCTTACCTGCCCAGGACCAATGCACTACATCAAACACTCCTGTCCCTAGTGAGCCATCTCCATCCTGTGCCCATCCCTAATGAAATTAACAAACTACAGCTGGGAAAACCCAAACAATTATCACATACTTACTGCTGGTTCTGGTACCAGCATCCAGTATTTGCTGCACCATCATTCCTCCTTTGGTGTCACAAGGTGAAACTGTCTCAAAGTTCTTAACATATAACCAAAGATGGTCCACTGGGATGTCATACCCTGCAAATAAAACAAAAATGAGAATAAAATTAAACTGTATGCTTTCACCGATTTCTAAACTGTGTGTGTGTGTATAAATATACATATGTATAAAATGTATACACACACACACACACACACACACACAATGATCCGAGTTTTAGGCATGCTGAAAGCCCTTGGTGCCTACCTGATGGACATAACACTTATTACAATGGTATATTCAAACACATCAGGTAAAAAAATGAAATACACAAAAACAGAGCTACATTTAATCAACAAATCATGGATAAAGGCTGGTCACCTCCAGAGTGAAACAGCAGCTTTCCACATTCTCATGTTAACATTATTCCTAAATTCTATCCTGACAAGATCACAGCCAGGCTATTTCTCTTGAGAAAATCATTTCCATATTCTTAACTTTATTTTTTTTCCTCTCCAAATTTAATTTCTACACCAGCTACTTTCTAAGCAGTGAAATTCAGAAAGAAATATTTTCCACCAGTATTCAGTGTTTATTTTATCAACCAAGTAAACACAGCTAGCCTGATTATTTTTTTGACTGAGCCTAAGCTGGACCCAGACTGAAATTAAATTATATATGGTACCATAAGAAATATAATGCAAGCCATAAGAAATAAAACTGCAATAAAAAATAATATGCTCATCAACTATATTAAACAAATACAAACAAAATGAAAACATATTTATACTCATGCAGTGTTCAAGCTGTGGTAGTTTTCTTATTTAAATAAACAGACATTGGCATGATGGTTAAGGTGTTCACCTTACAGACACAAAGTGCAGGGTTTGATTCTCATGTGGGGTACAAACATACCAACTATACTAAACAAATACATACAAAATGAAAACATATTTATACTCATGCAGTGTTCAAGCTGTGGTAGTTTTCTTATTTAAAATGCTGAAGTCAGTGAACTTGCAGACTGCCAATAGTCATAAATTCAACTACTTCAGAGTGGTGCAGGAGTTCATTTAACTGTCACGGAGTTCAACATTTACCTGTCTCGTTGAGTTTTGCCTGAAATTAGACAATGAAATAATAGTGATATGGAACAGGTCTGACATTTGCAGGAAGTGCACCTCAGACAAAGATACCGGAATAGAAGAAGTTCCATAACCCAGACTAGTCTGGCTTTGAACAATAAGGAGAAACACAACAGGTTTATGCATACCCATAGAAGGGAAGATAAGGTAGTTTCCAAAACTTTTCATGTACCCAAGTGGTGGGTAAGTCAGAGGTTACCAGTCTGTATAATGCACTCAGGACACCATCTGCTCAGCCAAGAGGGAAGGCAATCTATCCTCACTTCCGGGAGATAAAAATCAGGCTTCATTGTTTTAGTCTATGAAAACAAGGTTATATGCAATTCATCAAAAGAGACACTAAGTATCAGAAGAAGCCTATGTAGGGAAAATGCAATGCCAAATGGCTTTCTGTCCCACAGGTCAAAGAGCACCTTTCTGTTCAGACATGTTCCAAGCTAGTAGCAAAGTTCTAATGAGCACCATTCCAGCTAGGACATGCATTAACAGAATTGGGTTAAAAATATCAAGACACTGAATAATCCTAGCAATCACAAGAAGGCACATGCCATTAGTAGAAGAAATACCCATGTAAAAGCAGGTGCCAAACCTGCTGGTGAAGTGCAAATATTGCAGATACACATATATGTTAAGGACAGCTGATCTTGAGCTTGGTGCACAGCAAACCATGCAGTGAGGTCAACAGATTTTCATAAGCATATATTCTGATTATTTGTTAGCCAGGGTAATGTACTGATCCAAAAGCCAAATTCTGACACTGACAAGGTGCTCTGTACAAACAGTACAGGTAAAACAGTACAGCCAAGGTCTGGTATACCTTGGATAACCCTGAGTGCAGTATTAGTTGAGACAAATAATAAGAGTGCAAAGTATATAATGCAATGTATACAGATATGAACAAAATCACTGGAGCTGAAGGTCATGAGTTTGAGCTAATAGCAGCTGCATCAACATTCAATTCATGTGGAGAAGGACACATCACACAACAAGGAAGGGAAGAGAAGGTACTGGAAGGGGCTAGAGAGAGTGAAACATGTTTAGGTTAAAGTGCTGTGCATAAAATTATGGCATTCAGTTCCATCAAACAAGTGGCAAGAAACACATGAATGTAAATCTTTAGAATGTTGGATATTCTTCAATTGAGAGAGGGTTCCAAAGTTTGGGACCAAGCATGAAAAATGAGTGGTCTTATGCTTTGATTCTTTTGTGGGCAAATTCACACTGATAAAGGAACTGGACTATGATCTGACATTATATTCATTTGAGGTTTTATTTAGCATACATCAAGAAAAAAACAAGGCTTCAAGTTTAAAAGAGTCCCAAAGCATGTTTCTATCAAATAAATATTTAGTCTCTGTACAAAAACATCTAGAAATGCTGAAAGAGCTTTTTATAGCTATTCTGACTTACACAAAAACACATCAATGGGACCAGATGGTGGTGTCCGGCCATCCTACATGAACTCCAAAAGAGCTAAACCCAAACATAAAACTACTGTTCAATCTTAGCCTTAACAATATTCACAAACTTGCATCTTGAAAATCAACCTTAAATCTTCCTTGTTTCTGTGCTTTTTTACAAAGGCAGAAAACTCTTCATGCTATATGTTAATCTACCAGTGAGAATCCAATTCTGACCTGTGGAGAAAATCTTGTAGATCTGACAGGACTGAAGAACATGCAGGCAGACCATGTTCATAGGTGTGTACTAGGCTAATGGCCCTGGAGCCTTTACAAGCCTAGCCCATAGAAGTGCCCTGGCACTGTGCCACCCGATGTTAGTTCCCAATGCCTCTATCAAGTGGAGGCACTGGAGTGATCCCCGGGGTGAACTTTCTATTTCCCATCCACTCATCAAGATTTCTTTGAAGAGGGCAGGTGAGGTGCTCTGCTTGACATGTATGGAAAGTCTATTTCAGAGCATGGGCAGTCTCTGGGTTATGAACCTGTCCCTCCAGCATGTTCTGTTGATTGTGGTAATGAGATTGAGGTCTCTGGAGCGTGTGGTGCGGTGGGTTTAGGATTTCTTTAGATGTAGCATTTCTAACACAGCTGGGTCAGACATGGCTTTGTAAGTCAAGCAGAGCTCGCCTCTTAGAAGACAAATGAGACAGAGAATAGCTGGAGTTTTTTTGAGTCTGCCCATGTAGGGCATGTGTTTAAGGCCTAGGATCTTCTTCGTGAGGTACGTTTGTGGCCTCTCCAGCTGTTGCAGGTGTCTAGTGAGGTACATGCCAAATGGGGCATTATACTCTATGACTCGTCTAATGAGGGAAGAGTAGAGAGAAATGATGACCTCTTTCTTCCTGGATGCAAAACCCTTGGTAATGAGATGTGCCACATAGACGGACTTTCTGACCACAGTGGCAATGTGGTGGTCGAAGGAGAGGTTGCTGTCTACCTGGGTCCCCAGATCTCTTACAACACCTTCAGTGTTCAGTGGGCTCCCATCGATGTGGTAATTAGTGGGAACTGAGTTTTTCACAAAGGAGATGACGATGCATTTTTTGGCATCAAGCTTAAGGCCTTGGTTTCGACATCAGTCACTGGTCTCAGTGAGGCCTTTCTGTAGGATGTCTGCATCACTTGGGAGTTAATAATGGCTCCCAGCTTGCAGTCATCTGTGAACTTGGTCAGCCAGTCTCTCTGTGTTGGCCTGGACTTCTGAGAAGTAGATGCCAAACAGGAGAGGACCCAGGACTGATCCCTGTGGGACTCCACTCATGAGTGGTTGGCCGTCTGACTTGGAGTCCACTACTTTCACACTGTGGGTTCTGTTAGCCAATTTGCAATCCACCTAATGATATAGGGGTTGATGCTGTATGAACTACCTTAACCTCATCCACACCTCTGGTGACTGACTCAAAGAAGTCAACCAGGTTGAACAGGCATGATCTACCTTTCACAAAACCAAATTGTGTGGGATCTAGTTTGTAGATTCCCTATATCCTTGTTAATTAAGTCCATGATGATGCGCTCCATAGCCTTACATATCAGGCTCATTAGGCTAATGGGACGATAATTCCCAGGGTCTGTAGTCTCTCCCCCTTTATGGAGAGGGATGACTGTAGTATGTGCACCATTCGGTAGGGACAAAGCCTGAGGTGAGGCTGTGAGTGAACAGGGCACACAGATGTGGTGCCAGTTCACTTTGTAATTCATGTAGAACACAGCCAGGGATATTGTCGGGTCCCATGGAAGCTGTATTCTTGGCCTCGGACAATGCAGCTTTAACCTGTGCAGCAGTAATGCTGGGTGGCTGGCATTCTTCCGGTACTGAGATAAGTTAGCACTGAATCTGTCGGCCAGTATGTTGGCAATATCTGTTGGCTCAGTATAAGAGGTACCATTCTGCAGTAACTCAGAGCAAATCTGGGTATTGCTGTGGAAGTTCTTGATATAACTATAGAAGGCTTTGTGGTTACTTTTAGTGTCTGTCACAAATCTGCCATCATAGCTGGCTTTAGAGGTTTCGATGAGGGATCTCAACTTTTTGTTGAGGCTAATAAGAGAATTTTTCCAGTCTTGGGACTTTAGCTTTTTCTGCAACAGTTTCTTCCTTCTGTTGTAGAGTTCATTAATGACTGGGGAATACCAGACTGGCTTCCTTTTTTTGGAGGTGAGCATCTTGGTTCGGTTAGATATGGCTAGTTCCATGCATTTATGCACGTGTTCGTACAGTGCACTGGTGTATGATTCGGCAGTCATGCATCTATTTTCCACTGGCATGGGTGCCATAAAGTTAGCCACCTCTGTTTTTAGGAGTCCAAAGTCAGCTTTGGAGAAGTTTTTCATGGAAGTTACCTTTGTGGGGGGTGTGGGTGAGATGTGGATTTCCATAGTGATTAGTCTGTGGTCGGATTAAACCAGGGAGGAATTGACTACTGGTGTAGAGCAACGGTTGCCCATGTTAGTAATAACCAGGTCAAGGATGTTGCTTCCTCTAATGGGGGTAAGAATGAGCTGGTCCAGGGCATTGAAACTGATGAATTCCAGGAAGCATTGGTCCAGTGCATTGGTGCATGAGTAGTTTTCCCAGTTGATGGAGGGGTAGTTGAAGTCACTTAGTATGAGAGTGTTGGGTTGGATCTTAATAATTTCCAGGGTGCTTAGGAATGTGCGGTGAGAGGCTTGGGACATGGTTGGGGACCTATAGCACGCTACAACCTGAATCGCCATCTTACTCCAGGTACAGCTAACATTGGGTATCTCAGATGTATTATGCTGGGCTACGAGTCTGGAGGTGTGCATATCCTTTATGACTATGGATACACCACCATCTTTGGAGCTTCAGTCCATGTTCTGGGGCCAAAAGGTGTGGAATGAGCTATAGCCTGGTAGCCCAGGGGTGATTTCTGCTGCTTTAAACCAGGTCTCCGTTGCATCACAAATGTCAATGTTCTCCATTTTGAGGAGTGCTTCGAGTGAGTGCATCCTGAGATTTAGACTTCTAGCGTTGAGCAGCATGACCCTCAGATTGCATTTATTTATAGCTGTTATGGTGGCAATTTGGTCTTTGGAACACCACCTAAAAAAGGCACTATAGGGGTGGCAAGACCATTGATGCAGGCCATCTCTGGCAAAGCATCGAGGTCTGTCAATCATGTTATCCCAAGCAGACAGATACTGGATCCCCTTAGAATGACACCAGAAACTTAGCCAAATGTTGAACTCAGTCATTTTCTGTTTGTACTGTGGTATCAGGTATCATTCTGGGTGATGGTAGGATGCTGCTCAGGGCTAGAGTCATACCTGTCTGGGCCACATAATCTGAGACCTCCTCCATGTCTCTTTTCATGTAGTCCAAGGAGGTGTGTCTCAGGTCATTCACACCCACATGGACAATGACAGAGCCATACTTGTACTTGTTGTGGAGTGACCAGAGTGCACGTGTTATGTGCCAGATTCTGGCACCTGATAGACAGCTTACCGTTACCTTCTCCTTATTCAACCTAGTGAGTGGGACGTCAGTGTGCCTCACTATTGAGTCACCTATGATTATTGTATTGGGCAAGGAGGTTAGCCTTAGGGGCTTTGGTTGAGGAGCACACTGTGTAGGTGAGCTATGTGTCTTGTGGTTATGTGATGTGCTGTGGTGGTCAAGTGGGTTTCTAACTTAGAGGTCTATGCTGTTTGGGTAGATTTCTATTGAGAGCCTCCACGAAGGTGGGTGTGTGGTTTGTGATTTTATTTGAGGGCTGTGATGGTGGGTGTTCTGGAGGGCTATGTGTTTCATGTGGTGTGGTGCAGGTGATGACCTTCTCCTCTTGACCAGCTATTCCAGTCTTGGCTGGAGAGTGCATGGCTTCCAATTTGGAGATATAAGTGCATCTCTCACAAGTCTGAGTGTTGGGAGGTTAGAGGAGAGGGCTGTGTACATGAGGCAGTTTCTACACTGCCTCAGAATGCCCAAGTTCACCAGGTTAATAGGAGAAAGCACAGGGAACTGACCTTTAGACATGCCAGGAGGGATGGTCATCATTAGTAATTACTGGAGCTATTTCCTTATAGGAAGTCTAGTGCTGATAGCACTTGTGTGTGCTACAATATTTGCTACAAAAAGCCTGATGAAGTGCTAGGTGAATAAGCTAATTAAAGTGCAAGAGAGTAGAGAACTAGAAAGATCTAAGGGAAAAATTGAAGAGCAGACTTTCTGGCACTGGTAAGAGTTTACCCCAGCTTAGTGGCACTGCATGGTTCACAAACCTGAGCAAACACGGGCTTTTAAACCAGAAAGTTGAAAGGGATAGAAAAACTGCCCAAATAGCCGATAAACTACAATTTCAGAGCCAGAAACCACTCCTCTTGTGGTAGATAGGCTACCTAGTGCTTAACACTCCCACTGATAAGCTGGAAGCCTTCCTTCTACCACAGAAGGGTCTGGGGAACTCAGAAACTTACAAAACAGTCCTGGATACTAGAGTTGGCCAGATACAGATTTGCTGTAACAGGAAAGGTGGAAAACAAGCTTAGAACTTTTTTTGCAGAAAAAAAAAACAGTTAAAACAGTAATAAACATACTTTAAATGCAGTGCAAGCTAGCATACTTGAGTGTGTAGCAATATTAAAGCAAATACAGTTAAATAAATGCAGTTAAATGAAAAAATGACTTAAATCATGTGCAGAAAGCAGTATAATCTGAAAAAATCAAAATGGAGGCACATATGCTGGAAGTTACTATAGAAATCAAAAGGTTTTGGATCAGTAGGATTGAAAGTCCCTATTAATTCATAGGATTTGTAGCATTTCTCTTGGCAGTTTCATTTATCCAGAGAGTGAACAGGAACATAACATAAGCCCCTGCTCCACCAGGTTGGAAAGATGTATTACCGTACCCATACACAAGGGTAGTTCTTCTGTTAAAACCAAGATGGCAGTGTGACAACCGTGTTCTGGCCCAGCAATCAAGAAGCTTCAATCCCCACCACTAACACCACAGAAGTCATCTCCTATAAGAGGAAAGGATAATTAATACACACAGTAAAGTACAATTTCCCTTAAGTGCACACAGAGATCACAGTCAGTCTGGGTATGGTTGCTCCCTTGCTCACCAGGTCCCCAATAAGACTCCCCACTGGCACAGCTATAGGAGGATGGCCTAATGGTTAAGGTGTTTGCCTTACAAACACAAGGTACAGGGTTTGAATCTCACAGGGGATAAATGGCAAGGTTTAAAATGGCTCACAAGGGCAGTTAGCCTATGACCTCCTAAAGCTCCTACAGCTGGGTCCAGGTCTCAACCTAGCTGGGCAAGCTAAAACCTCCAGTACCCTCTCTGTCCAACCAGTGCTTCATGTTCCTGCCCAAGTAGTTGACACAACACACACACACTTTGAGAAGAGGTTATACAATCACACAGACTCTCCTGGGAAAAGGCTGGCACAGGTTCTCCAGCTGTGCCCCTATTACCCAGACCATACAGTAGTAATTCCTGCCACCACCCAGCTAATAATCAGCTACTAAAAGGCCCTTAAAAGGGTGCCCAATTATTACTGTGCAATATTAATATCCAATGGTAGTATGAATAAACAGTCAAGGCTTAATTTGCAGTGACATAGACAGTAAAATCTGTAAATATGTAATGTACTTTAGAGGTTAAATTATCTCTACATAAACCAGCCACAGGCAAAGGTTTTAAAATCTTCTTCTTTTGGCTTTTCCCGGTTAGGGGTCGCCACAGCAGAACTCCGGTTCACTAATGGTTGGCAGTAGATTTTTATGGTGCTGAGTTGCCAGCCCGACGCCCAACCTTCAACAAAGGCACGCCCATTCACGCATGTCTTTCAAACATCACTCGACTGCGGGGAGGACATGCAGACTCCACACAGAAGGCGCTCCAGCCGAGAATAGAATGAGAGTAAAATATTTAATAATAAATAATTAAAACACAAGACAATACTACTACACCAGAGATATCTACTCAAGTTCAGAGATCACACAGAAACTTAAAACAATATCGTAGGAAAGATCTGATTTCAAAGAAAAATACTTAGTCTAACTTTCTTCTAAGTTTAACTATTCCTAATAGAAATCATGGTGATATAATACTACTTACATACATAAAGCATAAGCAGTGCTGGGTTACATGTCCAAGATCAAAATGCTCTCGTCTCTCAATCAACAATAGTTTTTAAACACTAACCAACAGCTCACTAAGGCCCTCCCAAATTACATTATTTTGACACTTAGTCTGGAGTTCCCAGGCCACAAACTGCATTGTTTAGCAAGCTAACACTTGCTCAGGAGACTACAACAATAAAAGACATTTCACATATAAACCTTAGCAGAAACAAGAGCAATAAAGCACCTTCCACATGTAAATTCTGTCCCTTAACTTTAATCTTAAAACAATGGGCCTGAAACCTTTATCCAGACTCACTGCAGTCAACTTGCAAACATCAAAGAGATTCCTATGATCTTTTCGGCTTCAAAAGACACATTTGAAATGCTTGGCTTGGTTTTCCTTAGCAGATGGCAATGTTGCAACAATCTTGAAGTTCACATTTTACAGTGTTTTCTTTCATTTAAAAACACAAGCCTGTATTTTACATTTATTTATACAACTGATAGAATTATGTATCAAATTCTATTTGACTAGGCTGACAGCCTTCATCTATCTTCCTCCAATCTTCACACCACCCCCGGGGAACTTAAGCAAGGTTTTCAAGTGCTCCTTGAGAAACATCGCTTGACAGTCTCCGGTCTATCTGGGTGTACCTCACTCCATTCCCTGTCTTGAAAGCCCATCTGCATTGGCATTGCTACTCCCACTGCAGTGCTGCACTGACATATCATATGCTTGCAACCCCAGGCTCCATCTTAGCAACTTGGCATTTGCTGACTGGCTCTGTTTAACTATGTTATGGGGTTGTGATCTGTCCTCACAGTGAATTTTCTTCTATACAGATAAGGCTGAAGTTTTTGCAGTGCCCACACTATGGCTAGACATTCTTTTTTTACCGCTGCATAGCATTCCTCCCTGGGTTGGAGCCTATGACTGAGATAAACCACTGGGTGCTCTTCTCCCTCTGAAGAAATCTGGCTAAGTATAGCCCCCACCCCATAGTTTGAAGCATCCACCTGCACAACAAATTCTTTGCTATAGTCTAGACTGGCTAACACAGGGGGGTCCTCCCAAAGCTTCCTTAAGCTTCTGAAATGCCTGCTCATATGCTGGGGTCCACACTACCTTATTTGGCCTGTTCTTCCTTGTCAGGTCTGTGAGGGGAGCAGCTATGGTACTATAATTGGGAACAAACATTCTGTAGTACCCTGCTGTCCATAGGAATGCCCTCACCTGCTTTTTGGTAACAGGTGCAGGCCATGCCTGAATGGCTTCCACTTTGGCAGGGTCTGGCCTCATCTTACCACTCCCCACTCTATGTCCTAGGGAGGAGACCTCTGCCATACCCACCTGACATTTGCTCGGATTAATGGTCAACCCTGCCCTCTGTAGTCTGCCCACCACCTCCCTGACATGCTGAAGGTGCTCTTGCCAGGAATGGCTGTAGATAGCAATATCATCCACGTAAGCAAGGGCAAACCCTCCTGCTCCTGCTAAGATATGATCTACCAGCCTCTGGAAAGTCACTGGGGCATTCTTCACCCCAAAGGGCATCTTTGTGAACTCATACAAACCAAAGAGAGTCACAAAGGCTGACTTCTCTCTAGCACTGGCTGTCAAAGGCACCTGCCAGTAACCCTTGGTAAGATCAATGGTTGTAAGATACTTAGCCCCACCCAGCTGCTCTACGGCCTCATCTATCCTAGGCATGGGGTAAGCATCTGTCTCCGTGTGACTACTTAATTTCCTGTAATCCGCACAGAACCTGGTGCTGCCATCCTTTTTTGGCACCAGTACCACTGTGGAGGCCCAGGGACTGTTGGACTCCTGAATCACCCCTAGTTCCAACATCTCATGTACCTCTTCCCTTAGAGTCTATTTGACTCTCTCAGGCACCCTATAAGGGGCCTGCCTGATAGGCCTTTGTGGTCCTGTATCCACCTGGTGCTGCACCAGGTGGGTGCTCCCTGGTTTCCCGGAGAAAATGCCCCCAAACTCCTGCAACACTGCTCAGATTTCTTGAACCTGGGTAGGAGATAGCTGCTGGGACATTCCTACCCCTTCCACTGAGGTGTCAGCCCAAGCCTCACTAAGGAGATCAGTCACAAGATCTCTCTCAGACTCCTCCTGCAATCCACTGCAAATGCTCAGCACAAGAGCCTCCCTATCATGGTAAGGTTTCATCATGTTAACATGGTACAATTTGTTCCCCTGCCTTCTGCCTAGCAGTTCCACCATGTAGTTAACATCACTTACTTTTCTTACCACCTTGTAGGGTCCCTCCCAAGCTGCTTGCAGCTTGTTGTGTCTGACAAGAATGAGAACCATTACCTGCTGCCCTACAGCATACTCTCTAGCTCAAGCATTCCTGTCATACCACACCTTTTTCTGTTGATGGGCTTCTGCCAGGTTCTCCTGGGCCAAGCCCATGAGTTCCCTGAGCCTTGTCCTGAGGGTTAGAATGTATGCCACAACAGACACCTTGTGAGACTCACACTCACCTTCTCACACATCTCAAATTAAATCTAGAGGTCCCCTCACCCTATGCCCATACAGCAACTCAAAGGGTGAGAAACCTGTGGATTCCTGGGGAACACCTCTCTGTAAGCAAACAACAGATGGGGCAAATATTTGTCCCAGTCCCTCTAAAACTGATCTGCAAATGTCCATAGCATGGACTTGATTGTAGAGTTTATCCTCTCAACAAGACCATTAGTCTGGGGATGGTAGGGGGTGGTTTTCATGTGCTTCACCCCACAGGACTTCCACAGACAAGCCAGCAGGCCTGACATGAAATTGGCACCTCAGTCAGTCAGTATTTCTTTTGAGGAAACCCACCCTGCTGAAAATCTCTACAAAGTATTTTCCACCTTCTCTGCCTCAATGGAGGACAAAGCCACTGCCTCAGGGTTTTGTGTAGCATAATCTACAATCACTAGGATATACATTTTCCCTGTGGAACTTGAGGTACTCAGAGGACCCACAATATCCATAGCTACCCTCTGAAATGGCTTCTCAATCACAGGCAAAGGCATCAAAGGAGTTCTCACCTTGTCTCCTGCCTTGCCTACCTTTTGGCACTGCTCACAGGTCCTGCAGTACCCTGTTACATCTCTGGAAATTCCAGGCCAATAGAAGTTTTGCATAATATGCCTCTGTACATTTTATGCCCATATGACCTGCAAAGGGAATATCATGGGCTATGGTTAGAAGCGCCAGATGGTAAGCTCTAGGCACTACCAACTGCTGTACTCTCTCACCTTCTAGCCCTCCCTCAGGAATCCACTCTCTGTACAGTAACCCTTGGTTCCAGTATACAGATTCCCCCTTCCCTTGAGAATCAGGTGCCTCCCTAGCTACCTGCCTCAGACCTTGCAATGTAGGGTCTGAGAGCTGAGCCTGTCTCAGGTCTCTCCTTATAACCATTCCCAGCTCCCCTTCCACAGGATGTCTGGCATCCTCTGACAGTGGTGCCTCACTGTCAGCCTGGGTACTACTACTCACCTCTACCTTTGCAGTTACCATGTCCAAGGGAACATCAGTACCCACAAGCAGCTGTAGCTCACATTCAGTCTCACTGTTACAGCGTAGCTCACTCCCTGAAGTAACCACCTTAGCAGTCCTGGCTGCAAGTATGCAGTCTGTCTGGGTCTCCCCCAGTCTACCAGACCCACATGCTTGTCTCCTAGCGTCATTGCATGTAACTGCATAAGTACATAGTACTGCCTCATCCAAATCCTTCCCTCTCAGAACATCTGCAGGATGGTAGTTCCATACCCCTGTTGTTTCAAGAAACCCGACTGTTGGCATTTTGTCTGTCCCACTTACTGGTTCCCTCAACTTTGGTTCCCCACCTTGCCTCCATGGACATCTGTATGCCACATTGCCCCACTGGTTGCATTCAAAACATTTAACCCTAGCTCCTGGACGTGTACCTGGACTAGTGGCTTCCCCTACTACTGACGGACTCTGTCGGGGTAGTCTGTGCTACCCACTACGGGTTCCTTTAGTCCCATGAGCAGTACTGGGGGTCCCTTTCCTGTGCAGGGCTGCCCTGCTTGCTAAGTATACATCTCCCTTCTTCACCAACTCCTCTGAAGTAGCACACTGTCTATCAGCTAACCAGATCCTCATGTCCTCAGGCAAAGTGCTAAGGGCTTGTTCTCTTACCAAAAGCTCGGCCAGCCCTTCAAAAGTGGTGACCTGACATCCACTCACCCAGCTATGAAAATAAGTGCTCAGTTCAGCAATATATTCACAAACATTTTCATTGCTTCTATGCTCACGAAACATTTTCCTATACATTTCAGGTGTTAGCTTAAAACATTCCAACAAGTGTCTTTTTACAGCAGTATAATCAGAACAGTCAGTGTCATGCATTTTTGCTAAAGAAGTTACAGCTCTAACATGGAGTAAGGTGGTCAGGAACCGTACCCAGAGCCCTTGGTCAACTTCATACTGTTTACATACCCGCTCAAACATATGAATGAAGCTATCAAAATTATCTTCCTCTTTAAAATGTGGAAGAAATTTATTGACCTTTTGTGCTTCTGGGGTCCAGTTACTCCCTTCCCCATTACCTCCATGACTCTGGCGAAGAGTCAGCATTTCCCTCTTATGCCTCCTCTGAGGTTCATTTTCCTCAGCTTGTAGACTCCTCATTTTCTCAGCTGCTTCTAGTTCCAAATGCCTGGTCTCCAACTCACGTCTCTTTAGCTCCAGCTGGATTTTTAAGTCCACTGCAGAAAGGTTGAGCTGTCCATTCTCTGGGGATATTGTATCTCCACTGTCAGTCTGATTGTCCTCCAGGCTGCTGTTTTCTGATGCAGCTGTAACCAAGGCTGCAATCAGGTCTGCCTTAGTCAGGTTTCCATGCACCAGTCCCCTAGCCTGGCACATCTCCACTAGCTGGCTCCTTGTCAGCTTTCCATACTCCTCTGCTGACATGCTGCCTGCTCACCCTGACTAACACTAAGCTAACAAAAGAAATAAAACAATTTCTTGTTTTCTGTAATCTGAACTCTGAATATACACTGTGTGGCTGTTTTAGAGTACAAAACACTTTTAGAGATCACTGTACATAAGCTATAGGACTTTGCTCTACCCACACCACTACAAGCCAATTAGTGTTTGCCAACTAATCAATATGTGATGTGGATCCCACCACAGAAAACCAATATGTGATAGGATATCCCAACCACTGCCACCAATATGTGATGACCGTGCCCTGGCCCAGCAATCAAGGAGCTTCAATCCTCACCACCAATACCAGGGAGGTCATCTCCTATAAGAGGAAAGGATCACTAATACACACAGTAAAGTACAATTTCCCTTAAGTGCACACAGAGATCAGAGTCAGTCTGAGGCTGGTTGCTCCCTTGCTCACCAGGTCCCCAATAAGACTCCCCACTGGCACAGCTATAGGGTCCAGGTCTCATCCTAGCTGGGCAAGCTAAAACCTCCAGTACCCTCTCTGTCCAACAAGTGCTTCATGTCTCTGCCCAAGTAGCTGACGCAACACACACACACTTTGAGAAGAGGTTAAACAATCACACAGACCCTCCTGGAAAAAGGCTGGCACAGGTTCTCCAGCTGTGCCTCTATTACCCAGACCATACAGTAGTAATTCCTGCCACCACCCAGCTAATAATTATCAGCTAGTAAAAGGTCCTTAAAAGGGTGTCCAATTATTACTGTGCAATATTAATATCCAATGGTAGTATGACTAAACAGTCAAGGCTTAATTTGGAGTGATATAGACAGTAAAATCTGTAAATATGTATGTACTTTAGAGGTTAAATTATCTCTACATAAACCAGCCACATGTAAACGTTTTAAAATATTTAATAATAAATAATTAAAACACAAGACAATACTACTACACCACAGAGATATCTACTCAAGTTCAGAGATCACACAGAAACGTAAAACAATATTGTAGGAAAGATCTGATTTCAAAGAAAAATACTTAGTCTAACTTTCTTCTAAGTTTAACTATTCCTAAGAGAACTCATAGTGCTATAATCCTACTTACATACATAAAGCATAAGCAGTGCTGGGTTAGATGTCCAAGATCAACATGCTCTCGTCTCTCACTCAACAATAGTTTTTAAACACTAACCAACAGCTCTCTAAGGCCCTCCCAAATTACACCATTTTGACACAATCTGGAATTCACATGCCACAAACTGCATCATTTAGCAAGCTAACACCTGCTCAGGAGACTACAACAATAAAAGGCATTTCACATATACAGTCTAGCAGAAACCAGAGCAATAAAGCACCTTCCACATGTAAATTCTGGCCCTTAACTTTAACCTTAAAACAATGGGCCTGAAACCTTCATCCAGACTCACTGGAGCCGACTTGTAAACATCAAAGAGATTTATAAGATTTGTTCAGCTTCAAAAGACACATTTGAAATGCTTGGCTTGGTTTTCCTTACAGCAGATGGCAATGTTGCAACAATCTTGAAGTTCACATTTTACAGTGTTTTCTTTCATTTAAAAACACAAGCCTGTATTTTACATTTATTTATACAATTGATAGAACTGCGGTGGTGGTGCTGCGGTAGCGCTGTCGCCTGACAGTAAGACGTTGTCCTGTTCAATTCTCAGCTAGAGCGTCTTCTGTCTGGAGACATGCATGAATGGGCGTACCTTCGTTGAAGGTTGTGCGTGAGGGCTGGCAACTCGCCACATAAAAATCTACTGCCAATCATTAGCGGACAGGAGTTCCGCTGTGGCAACCCCTAACCGGGAAAAGCTGAAAGACACATTTATACAATTGATAGAATTTTGTATCAAATTCTATTTGACTAGGCTGGCAGCCTTCGCCCATCTTCCTCCAATCTTCACAGGCAGGATCCTATTATATCCCGATCAAGGCCAATAATGCTTGCTGTATAAATCCTTCATCACTGACTATTCCAATCCTTCATGGGGAACTGTACACTAAGAACCCCAACATCACTCATTAACAAAAAGCTGAAGGCTGCCTTTGTGCATTCCCACGCCAGCTCCACACCACTGCCTTGTAGTCATCTTAGGCATGCCAAGCTTGGCACTTCAACCTGCAGCTGCATGAAGGGGATGGTGTCAGTTTATCTGTTTTGTGCATAGTACTCTGGTGACCCACTTGTGTTTAAATACAGACAGTAGTGGCCCCTCTTATTCACAAGACCTCCTTCAACAGATCGTATTGCTATATAATAGTTTACCTGCATCCACTATGACCAAGAAGTCTCTTTTCTGCACATGTACAGAATTACTGCCTTTCACTAACATGGCCAGTGTGTCCTGCTTTGCTCCCCCTCACGACCCCAATTCCCCAGCTATCTCTAATATCATTACGTTTATACTGTAATTTATATATATCCCCAATTCCCCATCTATCTCTAGTATCATTACATTTATACTGTAATTTATATATATCCCCAGTTACCCAGCTATCTCTAATATCATTACGTTTATACTGTAATTTATATATATCCCCAATTCCGCAGCTATCTCTAATATCATTACGTTTATACTGTAATTTATATATATCCCCAATTCCCCAGCTATCTCTAATATTATTACGTTTATACTGTAATTTATATATATATATATATATATATATATATATATATATATATATCCCCATTTCATGGCCAAATACCCATGTGATGAAGAAATACCACCCTTTTCTGCTACAGCTGGAAAATTTCAAATTAAGGACGCTGTACAAAATATAGCCATACCTCACACAGGAATAAAGGATCCATACAGGCCAAATTCCCCTACAACAAAGCCTGCTGTATGCAACATGTAATCTAACTAACCTTCCAAAAAATCACCTTAACAAATTAGAAAAAAATGATAATAAAAAAAAATATTTGCAAAAAGCCTGCCAGATAAAAGTCACTACTATCTAGCTCCCAGGATATTAAGTGGGCAGAACTTCAACACACCCAGAACAACAGTTAAATTGCTACTGTGCACAAAATATAATCAGCTATATATGTCCATCTCTAAATCACTTCCACACAAAGCATTTACATAGAACAAACCAAATAGCAACCACCAAATTTACCACAAATACCACAATACCAAACCAGTATAGCGACTCACTTTATAGTGTCCGTGTAGCTAAACCCTAGAATGCTTTCCCTTCTGACCTTTGGACAGAAAGTAACACAAAAATTCAATGAAAATTAAATAATCTAACCATAACATAGACCTGTAACTACATCATGTGATGACCCAGGACCTAAACCAATTCCTCTTAAGACTCCCTCATCTATTTATTTTTAACCCTACTTTTCTCCTTTCATCTTCCACCATCTTACCCTCTCACACACGTGTGTGTCTGTGTGTACCCGTATGTATATTACCCAAAGCAAAACCACGTGCAAGTGAAAAAATGTATCCAAAATGAAAGAACACCGCACCATATATAAAACTGAAATTTAATAGACCACCCCCAGAACAATATTAGCAACAAACTAGGTTTCCCTCCTACAAAGAGCTTTGTCACTGCATACAAGCTTAATACTACACTAAAATTTAAATCCAAAATGTTGAGAAGACAGCTAAACACACAAATATTTAAAAGAATAGACACGTATAAAAATATTTTGACACAATTTCTTATACTTAACCAAAAATATATACAAATATAGAATACAGTAATAATAAATACACATAAAAGATAAGATTCAACATAAGTGAATAAAGTACAGTACAGTATACCATCTCATTTAAACCCTTACCCTGTGCAGCACCTAACAAAATAATCTGCTTCTCCTTTTCAAGCAGAATATGTAATTTATCAAATTTATTAGGAGAAGATTAAATAACTATTGATTACAGTAATAATAAATACACATAAAAGGTAAGGTTCAACATAAGTGAATAAAGTACAGTACAGTATACAATCTCATTTAAACCCTTACCCTGTGCAGCACCTAACAAAATAATCTGCTTCTCCTTTTCATGCAGATTATGTAATTTATCAAATTTATTAGGAGAAGATTAAATAAGTATCAATTACAGTAAAACTGAATATTGCGCTGGACTGCTGTAATTTATGCCTGACTGAAGTATTTCTATCCCTAGTGCATCTACTATCTGTAGTATATAATTCTTTTTTGAATGGGCCTGACGTTTCACCCACTTAGAAGTCCCCACATACACAATGAACAAGATGGATCACCCACTCAGTAAAATATGATGAATTCAAAAATCCATTAGACTTTGGGTGCATTAGTAGAAGTAAAAAAACAGTTTTCATAATAACTGAGCAACAGTCAAAAAGCTCATTCATTCCTTCACTGGGTGACAGCCAACTGAAACAGATCATCAGTGAGGCAGCCATCACAGGTGGTTTGAACATTTTTCAATTTCCTCCCTATCCTTCGCCTTTCATACAATGGAGCTGGACAGGTACCTGAGAAAATGGGAATTATTTTCCTGCAGTATCATGAGTGTATGCCATTTGTTAATAATTCTGTACAAGGTACTCCACTGTATCAAATGAAAGCACACACAATGCTGGAAAACTGCACCTAACTAGTACCAATTTGAGATATTTACAAAAGTATATTTATGCATATTTGCATACTTAATATTCAAAACTAAGTATCTGCAAGTCAGTAATAGTTAAATACAGACATGTATGTTACAGCTACAGGTACAATAACAGCAGCTGGTATAATTACAATAACATATTTACTTATTTATTTGTGTGTGTGTGTGTGTGTGTGTCCTCGTGCAATTGCGCTCACAGCAGTTCATGCCTGGCAGAAAAAATTAACACTATTATGAAGAGGAGTGTACGCAGAACAAGCTAATTTAAATCTTTTATATTTTTTTACATTTCTCAATATATGTACATTTGTTTACAGACAGACTCCAAGGCTGCATTTTAGTAATTTTCTCTCAGAAGATGTGAAATTCCACTGAACCAAGGTGTTTTATCAACCTGCCTCTTACTTGATCATTTCTTAAAAAGTAACTATTCTGCCATTCTTATTACTGAGACATGCAGCCTACTAAATTCTTCAGCCCTGTAACATAAGAATCTTTAGTCTCTCCGGGATCTTGTGAAGAGCAAATGCCAAATAAATGCCAAATTCCTCCTAGGCTTGCAATAATTACTAAACTTTGTTCTAACTGCTGCCATTTTATTTCCCCTCTTCAAAAAATAAGAGTTAAATGGATTCTTTCTCAGAAACATGGGGAAAGCCTGCATACTGTAACTTTTCAGACCTCTTGGCTATTTGTCTTGTACTAAAGAATTAATCAAGTTTCTTGATGCAAACTTCCAGTTTCCTGCCATTTGCCTTACAATGACAGAATTTCATATAGCTGAAGAGGGAACATTATTTGTAGCAGTGAGTTATACTTCTGTGCTTCCAAGCACAAACTGATGAAAAGGACTATATGCCACTTCTGTAAATATATTTCCCCAATTCTGATGTTGAGGAATGTTTGGACATTTGTCAGGATACTCTGTAAGCAATGCAAATATTTGGATGAATTTCACCTTACACTAGGTATGTAATGTTGTTGACTTCTAGAAGTAATAAAGCTGCCCGTGTCACATGACATGTGACTCCTCCTAGCACTGTAATTAGTATATTTAAAGCTACATGTATTATAGCACTGCATACTAATCCACTTCATGAGTCAAAATGGCAGTCACTAGTTAAGGGTAATTATTTCTCTGAATAACTGTACTAACAGATTATTTTATGCTAAACTAATTCTGAGGATGAGATATACATTATTTTTATTAAAATTTAAAGCAGATTTGTCTTTAAATTGATAAAAATATAGTAAAACAGAGTTGCCTCTGCAAATGATACTATGAGACTTGTTTAAAGTGCCAAGATTCTTGTAAAGTGCCAAGATAACTTAAGACCTGTATTTAAGAAGTTAAACTAATAGCAAAGTTGAAATAATGACTATTTTGCTGGGAACTCTGCTACTTGGAGTACAACATCAGTTCTGTCATTACTGTCAGACTGAACATTTGGCTACTGGCTGCAATTCCTAGCAAAGGATGTCATTAACTAAGAAACAAATTAGGTAAATTTGGATAAATGGTGACTGATGTAGCACACTTCATAAAGTGACATGTAAAACAACAGATTTATCGAACCAGTTAATAATTTCAACTCAGATAATAATATCACTCTTACAGATAAGTCAGATAAGTGCACCCCACAATAAGGACACACCTCTAAGGTTCACCTTACCTACAGAAATCATGTTCTCATAGTTCTGCACCATCACCTCCTTGTGTAGCTCTTTCTCTGGTTTACTCAGCATTTCCCACTCCTCTCCTGAAAACTCAACAGCAACATCTTCAAAGGTTTCGGGTACCTGAAAGGATACAGAATTTGACTGCTCTTCATTTAATTACACGTGCAGATTATTTTAAAATGAGTGAAACAGTTATGTTAAAATTTTCTTCAAAGGGACTAGTTGCCTTTGCAAAACATAGCAAATCTTCCTTTCCTCATATTTTTGACAGTTTTATAAAAATTCACCTGATTCAAGAGGGGGTTAGCAATGAAGGTGACAACTTTTGATAAAAACTTCAGCATAATATAATTGCTGTGCATGTGGAATAAGCACTACAATATTTTCTTGCTTTGTTTTCCCAGTTATACTCAGTGGCATGTAGTAGCATCATTGATGAGCCAGTGCATTGAGGGACTACAATAGCAACTTCAGCATTTCTTAGACTGCTGTTTTGTTTTATTTTCAGCATTATTTTACTTTTCTTTAAAATGATTCTTTTCCTTGGTGGATAAGCGGTGTCTGCTCCCTGCTGCAAAAACTATATTTATTTATTTAATGGGTATGTTAGTGTTCCTTTTGTCTTCTATTTTCCCAGTCACGCAGTGGCACAGGTACTGTACATCCCTACTTAACACCCACTGTTAAAGGTACATGCAGTATATCTCTTCCTAATACTACCAGTAGTGAGCACATGCAGTGTACCCCTTCCGGTTACTCGCTCAAATGTATCCTTTCCAGTACCCCAGTTTTTGAGGCTGCACCTTATGACGCCATACTGTAATTCTGATACTTGTAACTAAGAGTCCCAGAATTAAGAAAAAAGCATAAAATGCAAAGCACTTTATGTTGAATATTGCTCTTCTTCCTTTAAATTTTTTTTTTGCAGGGGATAAGCCCCTTCCTGCACCCCTCACAATGTGAAGGACAAGCTCCCAGACTTGTATATACCAAACTCTGAGATCATTATACCTCAGTGAAAAGGGAATACTCCAAGAAAGAGTAATCTGGGACATGGTATGTACAGGTCCGCACTTTTACTGAATCTGTCTCTGTATTCCAGTGCCCGTAGTTCCAAGTCTCAGAACCAGTTACTGCACTGTATCACTCCCTAGTAACCCCTTGTTACTGACACATGCATTGTAAGCTCAGTTACTGCACTGTATCACTCCCTAGTAACCCCTTGTTACTGACACATGCATTGTAAGCCTCCTTATTACCCTCTGCACTGCATCTGTTCCTAGTACCTCCTCTTCAAAGAAAAATAGTGTACCCATCCATTGCACACTCCGTTCTGGGTAAAGGCAGTGTAACTTCTCTAGTATCCCTTGCTCTGGACACAGGCACTGTACTCCTTCCTAGTACCACCTGTTCCAGGCACAGGCAGTGTAACCCTTCCAAATACCCACAGTTTTGGACGCATGTACTCTCCATAGCACCACTGGTTTATATACTCACTGTTTTGGACACATGTACTCTACCCTTTCGCTAGTCCCCCTCTACTATGGACACATGCACTGCACCCCTTCCCTAGTATTCCTAGTAACTCCTTTTGCAGACATGCACTGTACCCCTGTTTTGGACTCATGCACTATACCACTCTCCAGTACCCCTTATTCTGGACACATTCAGTGTATCCCTCTGTTCCTAGTACTCACTATTTTTAGCACATGCTCTATATCCCTCCTCTGGGATCCAGCCAATCTTCTGGTTTCCTAGTGGATGGCAAAGTGAACCAGGAAAAAGGGTTCTTACATTAATGCTTTAGTATAAAATCTTGATCCACTGAAAGGGTGAAAAGACTAGGTAGAATGGGGGACAGTGCATTTAATCTTACTCACTCGGTACTGTAACTGCAGGAAATGTTGGAGACTATTATACGTGTGAACACTTAAACAATTATATTAAGTAGAAATACCTTCTACAAAGAGAAGCTGTGACTAAGTAGTGGGGGACCTCAGTATATTTATTTATTTACATTTGTTTACCTGGAAAGTCCAACTGGCCACAGGTCCTTTTTCAGCAGAAGCCCAGGGGGAAAAGCTCCATGAGTAATAGTAACTTTTCACGCACGCATTACAATAATCAATAAAGTATAAAGTAAACAAAATGTAGTATCATAATAACATACAAATTTGTTACATCTTGACAACAAAACCTAGGCTTTGGACATAGCTAGTACTATTTGTAGGTATGACTCATGTCAAGATATAAGGTTAAGATAGGTGAGTAGGAACAAAGGATTAAACACCAGGGGAGAAGTTGGATATGTTTTGGATATACTGTGATGTATCAGAGCACTCATGAGAGGTTAGTACAGGAACATAGCCACTTATTTTTTAGATAAGCTTTAAGTGATGACTTAAAGTGGCTAGTGGATGAGATTGAGAGAATGGAGTTAGAAAGGGAGTTCCATATACGAGATATATAGTTGGAAAATAAAGATTCTCCTGCAGTGATGTTGGCCTTGGAGACAGTGAGTAAGCTCTTGTTGTTAGAGCGAAGTGGTCTGCTGGAACTGTAAGAAAGGATGAGATTTTGTAGTGCTGGGGTTCTAGTTGGTTGTGTTACAGTTTTGTGAGTTAGAGAGTTGGTTGTAAAAAATAATGTTGGGAAGCTCGAGCCAGTTTAGTATCCTTAAAGCTGTACAATGATGTGTT
The DNA here is from genome assembly GCF_019279795.1 of Protopterus annectens. NCBI lineage: Eukaryota > Metazoa > Chordata > Ceratodontiformes > Protopteridae > Protopterus > Protopterus annectens. The sequence goes on from NC_056732.1 coordinate 1,870,484,340, forward strand.
CTATATGGGCAGTGAAATGCAAACTTAGCAATTTCATTATAACATGCTTCTAGCTTAGATAAGTCAGTTTTCCTTAGATTAGTTAAAATTGGAGAGGCATATAGTAGAGTGGAGAGCAGATGGGTTTGTGCTAATGTAATTTTGGCCATTGTGGTCAGGAACCTTTTTCGCCAATATAGACTTCCAAGTTTCTTATGGAGTTTTTTTTATAGTTAAGGAGACATGCAAGTCAAACTTTAGGGTATTGTCTATTTCCACTCCAAGAAGCTTTGTATGGGTTGTCGGGGAGATCACAGTATTGTCTTTGGCTATTATGTTAAATGTTGGGCATGAAATAGATGTCTTGTTAGGTTGGAAGAGTAATAATCTAGTTTTGTTTGGGTTCAGGATTAGATGGGCATTGGCTAACCGTGTTTCAACAGAAGTGAAAGATTCCTGTGTTTGAGAATGAAGAGTTGATAGAGAAGTGGCAGTACAGATAAGTGTTGAATCATCTGCATACTGTATTATAGAACCATGTGGAGTAGGTGTGTGTAGATTATTAGTCACAGATAAGTGTTGAATCATCTGCAGACTGTATTATAGCACCATGTGGAGTAGCTGTGTGTAGATTATTAGTCACAGATAAGAGATTATTAGTCACAGATAAGTGTTGAATCATCTGCATACTGTATTACAGAACCATGTGGAGTAGCTGTGTGTAGATTATTAGTCACAGATAAGTGTTGAATCATCTGCAGACTGTATTATAGAACCATGTGGAGTAGCTGTGTGTAGATTATTAGTCACAGATAAGTGTTGAATCATCTGCAGACTGTATTATAGAACCATGTGGAGTAGCTGTGTGTAGATTATTAGTCACAGATAAGTGTTGAATCATCTGCAGACTGTATTATAGAACCATGTGGAGTAGCTGTGTGTAGATTATTAGTCACAGATAAGTGTTGAATCATCTGCAGACTGTATTATAGAACCATGTGGGGTAGCTGTGTGTAGATTATTAGTAAAGAGGGAGAAAAGGAGAGGGTCCAAGATAAATCCTTGGGGGGCACCAGTGGATAAAGGAAGGCATGGAGGTAGGTCACCCTGCCATAGAACAGATTGTTGACAGCCAGATAAATAGTTATGAAACCATGGTGTGGCAGATGGTGAGAAGGACAGTTCAGTTAGTACATCTATTAGTTTGGAATGGGAGACCATATCAAAAGCTTTTGATGGGTCTAGAAAGATGGCAGATACAAAGTTGTTGTTATTCCTGTGATGGTTTATGGTATTAGTGAAGGATAAGAGAGCTGTAGTGGTACTATGGGCGAAACCCATGCTGAATGTTTGTGAGAAGGTTATTTGTTAGTAAGAATTTCATGACCTGGAGATGAATACACCTTTTCAGTAGCTTAGAAAGAGGTGAAAGAATAGCAATCGGTCAACAGTTTGCCAGTTCTGTGGAAGGTCCCCCTTTATGCTATATGCAAGCTGGTACACAAAAAATAAGCAGGATGTTCTTTTATGTTCAAAAATTATATATATGACGTTCATATTATTGTTAAAATTATCATTTTCTTACTTCAATAAAAATATTTGATTAAAAAAATAATAAGCAGGAAGCTTACAGTAACCCCTATTCTGAACACAAGCACTGTACCCCTGCCTAGTACCCCATTCTAGGTATATGCACTGCACATCCCTCCCTAATACCCTCTGTGCTGAGCACAAGCACTGCACCCTTTCTAGTAGCCTGTTGTTATCAGCACATGCACTGCACCCCTACCTTGTACCCCCTGTTCTGGGCACAGACACTATACACCCCCTAGTACTCCTTGTACTGAGAACAGGCTCTGAACCCCTCCCTAGTATCCCCCCTTACTGTGCACACACTTTGTTCCCCTTTCTAGTACCCCAGTACTGGACACATCCAATGCACCCCTCCCCAGTATTCCCTGTACTGAGCACATGTTTTGCATCCTACCCTATTACTCCCTGTGCTCAGAAAAGGCACTGGGCCCCTCCCTAATACCCCTGTGCTCAGAACAGGCACTGCACCCCTTCCTAGTAACCATGTGCTCAGAAAAAAGTACTGCCTGAGGTATTTACATGACAATGATATTTAGAGTGCAGTGAGTGTGCCCAGTGGAATGGGTACTAGGGAGGGGGTGCAATGTCTATTCTGAGCAAATGACTTTATTAGGGAGGGGTGCAGAGCTTGTGCACAGAAAAGCATTGCACCCTTACCTAGTACCCCATGTACTGGGCACATGCAGTGCACCCATCCCCAGTACTCCCCCCGTACTGGGCACAGATATGCCTGTTGCTCAGGCTGCTGCAGAGAGATTGACCTACTGCTAGCTGTGCTATTGAGAAAAGATAAGTGTTTATTCTCATTTTTTGTCTGCATTTTGATTTAATATGTCTGTAATCTGTACTTATTCTTCTTCTTGTTTGTCCCCACCCACCCTCGCTGTTCTTGTTTTGGTGTTAGTGTTGGTGGCTCTGGAATTGTCCGCCCCTCCTGTAAGTCTCTGTTTGAACACTCCTCCTGAGTCCATCTCATTTGCTCACTTAACCGAATACAGTGAGGTCATATTCTGAGTCTAGTGTTCACTCTATATAATACAGAGAGAAGATTTGAGAAGGCTAACCCACTTAGGTTCTTCCTTCCTCTCTCCTTGCACTTTAATAACAAAAAAAAAATCATCTGCTTTTGCTGTATTTGTGTTTCCTCCTACTTTATTTTGCTTTTGCCTCTTCTTAAAAGTACTCAATTTTATTTATTCTGCTGCACTTATTGCTGCTTGGTAGTAGCCTGATTAAATTGTAACTGATATTTTAAGTCTTTTGGTTTAAGCACTTGGGCTTCATACCGGTTGATTTACATTAAGAAGGTTTGTGGTCTGCACTGTTGTGGCAGGACAGGTAACTTACATCCTTCTAAGCTGGGAATTGCTGACTAAAAGCTCAGTGTCTGCTATTCTAAAAGTGTATTAGTTCTGTTTTAAGCACTTGGGCTTCAGGCCAGTTATTCTACATTTAAAAGGTTTGTGGTCTGCACTCTTGTGGGAGGAGAGGCTGGATTCTGCCCTTCTGAGCTGGGAATTTCTGGTCACAGGCTTTTTGTGCTTGCTTATTCAAACTGTTTCTTTCTGAAATTGGTGTGCCTTGTTGCTGTAGCATAAGACCAGATTCAGGTCTGCTGAATCTAGCTTTGTTTGTATAACTTGAGCACTGATCCAGGCCATGTTTTTTTGGAGAAGTTTCCCCTGCACCCTTAGTAGCGGGAGTGTGCAGTTAGAACTTGTCTGATTGAAGACTGCTGGAACAGGGCTCAGTTTTGAGCTTTTTTCTGGTTAATTGGGTAACTTGTTTAAATCAGATTGTTCATTTTCTATTGTTTTATATATATATATATATATATATATATATATATATATATATATATATATATATATATATAAATGCACTTTATTCATCTGCTTTTACTGTATTTGTGTTTCTTCCTACTTTATTACTAGGGGCATTGACTACAACTCTGAACTAAGATATATAACAATAAGCATCCTTTTATGTGCATTTAAAGTGTTTTTTTTATTGTATCTCCTTTATTTTCTGAAATTATATATATATATATATATATATATATATATATATATATATATATATACACACACACACACACACACACACACACACACACACACACACATATACTTGTTTCCCGCCTTTCTAAGCTAGTATAGTCCAGTTTTCAGGTTAGTGCTGAATTCAGGGCTGTGTTACAAATCTCTGTGTTTGCCCATACCTTACTTGGATAGAAGGAAGTTTCTCTGTTCACCTGTCAGAGAGGGGAGCTTTGAGCAGCCTATCTGTCCCTGGAGGAGTGTTTTCAGCCCAGAAGATAGTAGTTTATTGGCCATTTTGGGCTAATTTCTATCTCTTTCATTTCCCTGTTATAAAAAATGCATTTGCCCGGTTTTGCGTGCCAGGCAGTGCCGGTTAGCTAGGGTATAACTATTCCTCGCTCCACAAAGTCTCCTCTTCAATTTTTCCCTTGGAACTAGACAAACTTTCAACTTAAGCACTCAAGCCATTCATTTCTCAGCCCGGCACTTGCTCAAAACTCATAGCAAGCACTTATAAACCCTAGCACTACAGAAGGACAAGGCTCTCTATTCGACCTTACCAGCCATTCAGTAAAACAGTTTACTGTACCTATCCAGGCATGTCCAAAGGGCAGTTTCAGGTGTACTCTCCAGTCCAACTGGTGAATCTGGGCTTTTTGAGGCAGTGTAACAACTGCCTCATGTACACAGACAACCCTCTCCTCCTACCACCAAACATTAATACATGCGAGAGATGCAGTTATACAGCCAAATCGGAGGCTAAGCTCTCTCAACCCAAGACTGGATCAGACAGTCCAGTGGAGAAGGGAAATACTGGCATCACACCACCAGTCTCACATTGACCCATTAAACCAGGGTCTATATTATATCCTCGAATGCTTAAAAAAGTGAACGCTGATTGATCAAACTTATTTTCGCAAAACTGAAAAATATTGAAGCAGCAGAAACTCAAATTTTTTCCTAGGGAAAGAATTCGGTTGTCTGTTTCTGTTGCTTCAGTATTTTCAGTGTTATGGTGGAAAGTTACCGGTCAGATTCAGGTAAGTATGCGATTGTGTGGATGTGAGTGTTAGGGCGATTTAGGTGAATTAGGGTTAGGGCTTGGGTTAGGTGTGTGTGCGATTGAGTGGACATGAGTGTTAGGGTGGATTTAAGTGACTTAGGGTTAGGGAGCGGGTGAGGTGAGTGTGCGATAGTGACGGACCTTAGGGTTAGGGTTTGGGTTAAGGTAAGTGGGTAGTTAGTGGTGTGTGCATAGTTTAGTGTAGAGTTAGGTATCCGATTTTAGGTGTATGTGTGTGGATTTCTGTTTGTTTGGTGTGCTTGTGTTGTGTGTATGTGTTTTGGATCAGCGATTTTTTTTCCTGGGAAAAAAAAAATCGCTGATCTGACAGTTCGAGATTGTAAGCTTTTGCTTAAGTTAGGTCGATCAATCAGCGTTCGCTTTTTTAACCGTTCGATGATATAATATAGACCCCTAAACCAGCACCAGCAAAAATCACACGTAAATACACGAAAACATACTCGGAAGCTCTAAATAAAAATCTTCAAAAGCAACAGAGCCCTCCAGAGCATACATCCAAGCAACCTCTACCCCCCCCAACACAAACCATGAAACACATACTTCACAAAACCAGTGTGCCCCGCAATCACAGCCCTCAAGGCAAAATAACATACCCAACATACTAGTAATAGGTGACTCTATAGTCAGGCACACTGACGTCCCACTCACTAGGCTGAATAAGGAGAAGGTTACTGTTAGCTGCCTGTCGGGTGCCAGGATCCACCACATAACACAAGCACTCAGGTCACTCCAGAACAAGTACAAATACGACTCTGTCATTGTCCATGTTGGTGTGAATGACCTGAGCCTTAACTCCCTGGACTACATAAAAAGAGACATGGAAGAGCTCTCTGATCACGTAGCCCAGTCCGGTATGACCCTGAGTAGCATCCTGCCCTCACCAAGAATGATACCACAGTATAAAGAAAAAATTATCAATTTCAACAATTGGCTAAGTTTCTGGTGTCATTCAAAGGGGATCCAGTGTCTGTCTGCCTGGGATGACATGCTCGATAAGTGATGCTGCTTCACTAGAGACGGCTTGCAGCTGTCACCCTTAGGCTTTCGAATACTGGCCAAGGCTCTTGCCACCCCCATAGTGCCTTTTTTAGGCAAGGCTCAAAAGACAAACCCACCACCGTAAATAGCACAAGTAACAAAAATCTGAGGGTAATACTACTCAATGCCAGATGTCTAAACCTCAAAATGCACACACTCGAGGCATTCCTCAGTATGGAGAAAATCGATATATGTGCAGTAACAGAAACCTGGTGTAAGGCTCCAGAGAGCACCCCAGCACTACCAGGCTACAACTCATACCATACATTTCGGCCACAGAACCCGGACCGAAATACAAAAGGCAGGGGCGTATCCATATTCATCAAGGATACCCACACTTCCAGGTTAGTGGCGCAGCATGATGCTTCAGAGATCATCCGCGTGCAACTAACAACGGGCAGAACTGCAATTCAAATTGTAGCTTGCTACAGATCACCCACCATGCCCCAGGACCCCCATTCTGCATTTCTGGAAACACTGGGTAACATAAAGGTCCTACCAAACACCCTAATATTGGGTGATTTCAACTACCCAAACATTAACTGGGAGAACTGCTCAAGTACTAACTCCCTTACCAAACATTTCCTAGAATTTATAAACTCAAATGCCCTGGAACAACTGATCAACACTCCCACCAGAGGTGACAACATATTGGACCTGGTCATCACCAACATGGGCGACCGGTGTTCCACACCGGAGGTCAACCCCTCACTGGTTAGATCTGACCATAAACAAATCACTGGATATCCACATTCCGCCCCCACCCCCGGACAAGGAAAACACCGTGAAAAACTTTTCAAAAGCAAATTTCACATTACTTAAGACGGAGGTGGAAAGTTTCAAAGCCCCAATGCTAAAGGATAACACGGTCCAAGCTCAAAATCCTTTACTAATGCATTCTACGGGCACCTACAAGACATCAGGGACCAAGGCACAGCAGCCATTTTAGGAGCAAAAATTAAACTGTAATGTGTGATAAATAAATAAATAACCCTGTGCTCTACAGTCACATAACAGTTACACAACAAACCCAAAGAAAAGTAAAATAAATGTTCTGAAGGAGTGATTCTGTACAACTAACATGCCTCCAAGGACACTCCTCCTTCCATTCTATGAATAGCAATTTACTTAAGTAGGGAATATCTCCCAGCAGTTAATCACTCACAGTGACACCTGATGGGATATGCCCAAATTATTAACTAAAAATGTTCACTTACAATAACACATGAAATGGTGCATTCTGTTCTTTTACTTTGTAACAAAAGAAGCAAAAACATAAAATACATTTTGGAAAAGGGTCAATTAATAGAAAAGTACCTAACAGAAGTAATAAGATGGCTGATACTTACTCTGATACATTTTGTAAGTATTGTGAGTAAATTAGTAAACAGCATTTCTTTAAACTGAACTAAGCAGTGGTGTAGATATTAGTTTAACTGCTGTAGCCTATAAGCAGTTGTCACTATAGGTGTATCTACTCTCAGCAGCCACAAGGTAAGCATACAGAGTTTTATTTTTCACAACAGTTGTATTTATTTTTGTCACTTTAGTTTAGTTAGGGAAAGCAGGCAAATATCTCAGCAGAGGACTATGGCAAGCTGACAGTGAACCAGTTGGCCAAGGTGTGAAAATCCAAAGGACTGATGCATGCCAACCTGACTAAAGAGGAAATTATTTCAGCCTTAATCGTAGCTGCAGTATGGACCAGCAACCAGAAAGACAACCAGTTTGGTGATGGGGATGTGCAGCCCTCAGAAGCAGGGCAGTTTATCTTTTCCTCAGAGGATTTAAAACCCCATCTGGAGTTAAAGAGACTTGAACTGGAGGCCAAATGCTTGGAATTAGAGTTGGTAGAAAGAATGTAGCATTTGGAGGCTGAAGAAAATGAGAAGCAGCGGCAACATGAGAAGGACATGCTTACTCTTCAACAAGAACATGGAGGTAATGTGGAAGGAAATAATAGAATCCCAGAAGCAACAAAGATCAATAAATTTCTTCCACAGTATAAAGAAGGTGATAATTTTGATAGTTTTATTCATATAATTGAAATAATTTTATGTCATTTGTATATCAAACTGATTTGTACAGATGCTGGTGTTAAAATTGTATTTGTAAAGCTGCTTTTGTTAAAAATGTATCAGCAGTGTGTCCTGCTGGACAGAAAAGAAATACACATTTATATCAGACTGTACTTTTGTAACTGAGGACATGTATATATGTTAACACTGCATGCTGGAAGGGAAGGAGTTAAGCTCATATCAGCTTACCTTAAAAAAATAGCCAGACATTTAATGACTTTGTTTAGGCCATAAAGATTTTAGTGCACAGATCTGAATGCAGCCAGAGGAGCAATGTCTGGGAAAGGCCTAGGTTCTTAATGTCCTTAGTGGCGAATTAATTGCTACTGTGGGGTGCCAGAGAATGGCTGGTTAGTCTGTCCAGGAAGGAAGAAAGTATTGGAATTAGAAGGTCAGAAGGAGTTGCATTGTATCTTTGTGGACTTAGAGAAAGCATATGACAGGGTGCCTACAGAGGAGGTACGGTATTGTATGAGGAAGTCAAACTCAAAGTAAACTTTATTGTCATTTAGAACTACACAAGTGCAGCCTAAACAAAATTTCATGTATCAGCTCAATTCTTGAGATCACAAAGGAAAGTGAAACAACCTATACATGTAGAGGAATAAACATAACTAACAAATACAATACTACTCCCAAAACACACAAGAAAGAGCAGAGACATTAACCAACACTCATATAGAAAAATAATACCCTCTCCTGAGTTAAATTAACTACCTTATTTAAAGTAATACAAAACATACTACAGATTGAAATGCCCATTATTTGCCTAATATTGCACTTGAGTGAGTTAAATAATACTGACTATGGATACAATAAATAAATATTGCACTTACTTGGAATATATGTAAGTATATATTGCACAAATAAATAAAAATTGACTTATGTGTCCAGACCCCTGGGACTAGTGCCCGAGTTCAGAAGTCTAATCACTGAAGGTTAGAAACTGTTACTGAATCTTGCAGTCCTGCAGCATCTGCTGCCATATCTCCTGCCAAATGCTTAAATAGTCCATGTGCAGAATGTGTCTTGTCCTGTATTATTTTGGTGGCCTTTCAGATGTTTCTTGCAGAATAAAGATGTTGTATCGATGGAAGACTGAACCAGTTACTTTCTCTGCAACCCTCACCACTCTTTGTAACTTCTTCCTTTCACAGTTTCATAGGTTGGTACTAGACTATCGGCTCTAGGGCCTATACAAGCCTAGCCATAACAATTTCCTGGATATTTCTTCCCACAATATTTACTTCCATGGACCCTTGTCTAGCAGGGTGACTGATATGATCCATGGGGTGAATTTCCTATCTCCCATCCACTCGTCAAGGTTCCTTCTGAAGAGGGCCAATGAGGCACTCTGCTTGACATGTATGGGCAGTCTATTCCAGAGTATGGGGAGTCTCTGTTTCAGGAACCTATCCCTCCAGCATGTTTTGTTCATTGTGTTGAAAAGGTTTAGATCCATGGAGCATGTGGCTCTGACGGATTGGGATTTCTTTAAGTGGAGCATGTCCAACAGCTCAGGGTTTGACATGGCCTTGTACGTTAAGCAGAGATCACATCTGAGTAGACGATATACCACAGAGTATAGCTGGGGTTTTTTTAGACGGTCAGCTTAGGGCATCTGCTTTAGGCCTGTGATTCATTTAGTGAGATATTTCTGTGGCCTTTCCAGCTGTTGCAGATGTCTTGTGAGGTACATACCAAACGGGGCGTTGTACTCTATAATGGGTCTAATGAGGGATGAGTACAGTCAGACAATGACCTCCTTTTTTCTGGAGGAAAATCCCTTCGTGATGAGGTGTGCCACATATAAGGATTTCCTGACTGTTGTGGTGATGTGGTTATCAAAGGTGAGACTACTGTCCAAATGTGTCCCTAAGTCTCTCGTCACACTTTCAGTGTTTAGTGTACTGCCACCGATGTGGTAATTCACGGGTACATGTTTTATCCCAAAGGGGTTAACTGTGCATTTCTTGGCATTAATCTTGAGCCCATGGCTCTGGCACCAAGCATCTGTTTCTGTAAGGCCCTTTTATAGAACATCCACATAATTTGGGGGTTCAATAATGACTCCCAGTTTGCAGTCATCTACGAACTTTTTAGCCAGAGTCCCTTAGTGTTGGTCTATACTTCAGAAAAGTAGATGCCAAACAACAGCGGTCCCAGGACTGAACCATGAGGTACTCCACTTGTCACTTGTCTGGAGCTGGATTTGGAGTCAGCTACTTTTACAGTCTGGGTTTGGTCAATAAGCCAATTGGCAACCCATCAAGTGACGTAGGGCTTTATGCCCAGCTTAGTAAGTTTATCTATGATTCCAGAATGAGGGATGGTGTCAAAGGCCTTGGTGAGGTCCAGATAGGCTGTGTGGACTGCCTTACCCTCGTCCACAGCTCTGGAGACTAATTCAAAGAAGTCAATCAGGAGACAAGATTGGCCCTTCACGAACCCAAATTGGGTGGGGTCCAGCATTTGAAGGTTGCCAATGTCTTTGTTTATAAGTACCATGATAATGAGTTCCATGCCCTTGCAAATCAGGCTCATCAGACTGATTGGATGGTAGTACCCGGGATCCAAGGTGGATCCCCCCTTGTGGAATGGGATAACTGTAGCTGTGCGCCGCTCAGTGGGCATGAGGCCTGAGTTTAGGTTATGATTAAAGATGACACTTAGGTGAGGTGCCAGTTCATTTTGTAGTTCATGTAGTAAACAGCCTGGGATATCATCTGGTCCCATGGATGATGTACCCTTAGCTTTGGAGAGAGCGGTTTCTACCTGTGTGGCCATGATTACCAGAATTTGGCAATCTTTTGATATTGAGATGGGCCCTTTAGAGGGTGAGAGGGGGTGAAGTTGGCACTAAATAGATCTGCCAGGATATTGGCAATATCCTTGGGATCAGTATATTTAATGCCATTCTGTTGTAGCTCAGAGCAGATCTGAGCATTGCCATTTAGATTCTTGACATAACTATAGAATGCCTTGTGGTTTTCTTTGGAATCTTTGGCAATTTTATTTTCATAACTAGCTTTGGAGGATTTTATGAGGGATCTCAGCTTTTTACTGAGGCTGGTAAGGGAGATTTTTGCATCCTGGGATTTTCCTCTTTTCTGCAACAGTTTCTTCCTTCTGTTGTATAGTTTGTTTATGGCAGGGGACCACCAGATTTGCTTCCTTTTTTTGGAGGAGAGCATCTTGGTTCTATTTGGGATGGCATGATTCATGTTCATGCAGGAGTGGATGTGCTCATACAGTGCCTTAGTGTAGGATTCAGCAGTTGAACTTTCAGCTCCCGTCTGCATGGGTGTCATGAAGTTTGTCACTTCTGACTTGAGTAGCATGAAGTTGGCTTTGGAGAAGTTTTTTACAGAGGTTTCCTTACTGGGGGTGGGGGTGGGATGTGGATGTCAAGGGTGATTTGCTTATGGTCAGACCTGCCCAATGAGGGGGTGACCACTGGTGTGGAGCATCCATCTCCCATGTTGATAATGACCAGGAAATTGGAGCCCCTGGTGGGACAATGGATTAGCTGATCCAGGGCGTTGGAATTTATGAATTTCAAGAACCATTGGGCAAAGGAGTTGGTACCCGAGTAGTTTTCCAAGTTAATGGCAGGGTAGTTTAAATCACCCAGTATTAGGGTGTTTGGTTGTATCTTAATATTTTCCAGTATGTTTAGAAAGTTGTAGTGAGAATCTTGGGGCATGGTGGGGGATCTGTAGCAAGCTACAATTTGGATTGCAGTCTTACCTAGTGTTAGTTGCACCTGGAGAATTTCAGATGTATTGTGTTGGGCAACTAGCCTGGAGGTATGAATATCCTTGGTGAATATGGACACTCCTCCACCTTTAGTGTTTCGGTCTTGGTTTGGTGGCCGAAAAGTGTCGTAAGAATTGTAGCCCGGTATTGCAGGGGTGCTCTCTGGAGCCTTGAACGAGGTCTCAGTTACTGCACAGATATCAATGTTCTCCATTTTTAGGAGTGCCTCGAGAGAGTGCATTTTGAGGTTTAGACTTCTAGCATTGAGTAGCATTACCTTCAGATTTTGCATGCTTGTATCTGTTATGGTGGTGGTTTTGTCCTTTGAACCTTGCTTAAAAAAAGGCACTATAGGGGTGGCAAGAGCTTTAGCCAGTAACCTGAATCCCAGGGGGACAGGTGCAGACCATCTCTGGCAAAGCATCGTGGTTTGTCGATCATGTCATCCTAGGCAGATGGATACTGGATCCCCTTTGAATGACACCAGAAGCTTAGCCAATTGTTGAAGTTAATCATTTGGTCCTTATACTGTGGTGTCATTCTGGGCAAAGGCAGGATGCTACTCAGGGCTAGGGTCATACCTGCCTGGGCTACATGATCCAACAGCTCTTCCATGTCTCTTTTTATGTAGTACTGGGAGGTACATATCAAGTCATTCACTCCAACATGGACAATGACAGAGTCATATTTGTACTTGTTGTGTAGTGACTTGAGTGCATGCATTATGTGGCAGATCCTGGCACCCGACAGGCTGCTGACTAATTTTGTCCTTGTTCAGCCTGGTGAATGAGACATCAGTGTGCCTGACTATGGAGTCACCTATGACTAAAGTGTTGGGCACATTTTCTTGCCTTAGGGGCTGCTGTTGGGTGGCACACTGGTGTTGTGAGCTATGTGTCACTTTGGTTGTGACCAGTGTTTGTTTGCATTTCGCTTTGGAGGTCCTTGTTGCGTGGGCAAGTTAATGTTAAGGGCATCTGCACATGTGTGTTTAGTGTAGCTATGTGTGGGTGTTGATGGTGTGGGTTTTGAAAGGCTATGTGTTGCTTGAGGTGTAGTGCAGGTGTTAACCTTCTCCTCTTGACTGTCTAACATAATCTTGGCTGGAGAGAGCTTTGCTTCCAGTTTGGCTATGTAAGTGCATCTCTCACCGGATGTAGTGTTGGGTGGTAGGAGGAAAGGGCTGTCTGTGTACATGAGGCAGTTACTGCCTTGCCCCAGTATGCCTAGAATCACCAGGTGGACAGGAGAAATCCCTGGAAGCTGACCCTTGGACATGCCTGTTTAGGTTCTTTTTTTGTAAAGTACATGAACTGTCTTCCCTTACCTTTGCAAGGTACTTTGCAATTATAGACTTAGTGCCTACGATTAATTTCTCCTTATTAACAAGGAGTGTTGAGTGTTTGTATCAGTTTAAGGCTTCCTAGTGCTTTCCAGCAGGTTCTAGAGCAAGTGCTAGTCACAAGGGTTCAGATTTTAGTGCTACTACTGAGAAACCAGCTAGTTCTAAAGGAATATTTGAAGAGCAGACTTTCTGGCACCTAGAATAGTTTATCCATAGCCCTGCGGTGCTGCACGATGCAAAAAATGCGCAAACACACACGTTTTTAAGCCAGAACATTGAAAGGGATAGAAATCAGCCCAAAATGGCTAATAAAATTACAATTTCAGAGCTGGAAACCACTCCCACTGGTAAGCAGTAGGACTTCCCTCTACCACAGCAAGGTCTGGATAGCTCTAAACACAGAACCACAGCAAGGTCTGGATAGCTCTGAACACAGAACCACAGCAAGGTCTGGATAGCTCTGAACACAGAAAATAAAGTCCTGAAACCAGCAAAGCCTGGGATCTGGATTATACTAGCTAGGAAAGGCGGAAAACGAGCAAACAAGATAGTATTTTTTTTTTTGTTAAAACAGGCTAAACAATGCAATAATATAGCACATAAACACAGAAAAAGCTAACGCACTTGAGTGTGTAGCCCTAAACAGTAAATGCAATTAAAACTCTACAAACTTAGCAATTTAAAACTTTTTAAATGAACCAAGGCAAGTGCACAACTGAAAAATGATTTAAGAGGCAGTAATACAGTAGAATAAGTAGCTAGTCTACATATACAGAAAAATCTATATATACAGAAAAGCAGCTAAAACACACACACAATTCAGATGCAGTGCAACCTACAGTACTTGAGTTGTAGCAATATTAAGGCAAATACAGTTTTAATAAATGCACTAAAATATACTCTATATTTCCAAAATGTTTGAGAAGCACAGTCAGAACACAAGGAGATTCAGACATTTTTTTTCTAGGAAAGGGAGAAAGGAGGAACAGAAGGAAAGAAACTAAGTGGGTTGGCCTCAGGGTTGCCAGATTTCTGACTGGCCATGTAGGGACAAAGTGAGGACCCAAAAAAAAAAAAAAAAATATATATATATATATATATATATATATATATATATATATAAGATAAACGATCACCAAACCAGCAGCAATAAGCAGCATACAAAACGTTTCAAGAATAATCCAACAAACTTCAAGCGTTGAAAAATAAGTCCAGTAGAAATAGTTCAAACAACTTGATTTATTGCACGAAGAACAAACAAAACGTAAGCGCTTTCACGGGCTTCCCCGCTTCATCAGACGTATATATAAAAAGTCTTCAACGCTAAGTGAGGACCAAAATAAAAAAAAAAGGTCTTCAACGCTTAAAAACATGGAGGTAGTTCTGTTTAATACGGAACATCAAGCAGTTCCGCATTAAACACAAGTAGCTCCATGTTTACCAATTTTTGATTGGCCCGTATACCAGTATACGGGTCAATCAAAAAACTCGAAAAACAGAGCTATGTTTAATGCAGAACTGTCTGATGTTCCACATTAAACAACAGCAGCTCTGTATTTAGCGATTTTTGATTGGCCCATATGCCGGTATATGGGTCTATAAAAAAAAAAAAAGCAGAGGGCTGTTTCACTGGGATTTAAACCGGCAGTGCGGGACTCAGAATCGGGATGCTGATCCCGGGACAATCCCGCTCAAATAGGGAAGTCTGGCAACCCTGGTTGGCCTTCTCAGATGTTCTTTTTGTATTAGGTAGAATGAGCTAATGACACTAGACTGGGAGGAGTGTCCCAGATCAAATTTACAGTAGGGGCGGGCAACTGCAAAGCTACCAAGTATAACAGCAAGACACCAACAGGGAGGGAGGGTGAGGTACAATACTAAAGCTACTAGCCTACACTCTTTTAGACAGTAAATACTAAAGAAATGTTTATCACAGAAGAAGAACAGCAGTGAGCCACAACATGAAAGTTTTTAAACAGATAAAGGAGCAAGGAGTCTCTACAGAATGCTTTTGACTGCAAACAAATCAGTTATATGATACACTCCTTAGCAGGAAATCAGAACAAACAAATAGGTGCTTAACAAGTACAGAAAATTTCCCGTTAATACCTTTCACACAATGAAACTAGCTATAAAGCTTTACAGTGTGACAGTAAAAAACTTATTTCTCAGGCCCTGTAAGGCAGACAAATTTAGTTTAACCGTGCAGATTAGTTAATAGGAATAAAATACAGTAAACAGTATGCAGCAGGCAATATAAAGTGCTATATATAAATTGCTAGCAGCAATAACCAGTATAAATAAGCCAAACAAATTATGCAGCTTCCAAACCATACTGTGAAGTTGCAGATGAGGTTGCTCTCTATTGCACCTCTATAGAAGGTAGAAAGAATTGAAGAGGAAGCTTAGCTTTTTTCAGCCTTCTTAAAAAGTAGAGGCATTGCTGCACTTTCTTGACGAGTTGGCTGGTGTTTCCTGACCACAAGAAATCCTCTTATAGGTGTTCCTGACCATGAGAGACCCTCTGATATGTGTTCCCACACAAAGAGTGGCAGAGAAGTATGTTAAGAGTGATACAGGATATGTACAAGGGCAGTGTGACAGTGGTGAGATCTGCAGTAGGAGTGATGGTTGCGATCAATGTAGAGGTGGGACTACATCAAAGAATCAGCTTGGAGCCCTTTCTTATTTGCAATAGTGATGGACAGGTTGACAAACGAGATCAGACAGGAGTCCCTGTAGACTTTGATGTTTGCAGATGACATTGTGATTTGTACTGAGAGTAGGGAACAGGTTGAGGAGACCCTGGAGAGGTGAAGATATACTCTAGAGAGGAGAGGAAAGAAGTTCAGCAGGACTAAGACAAAATATATGTGTGTGAATGAGGGGGAGGACAGAGGAATGGTGAGGATGCAGGGAGCAGAGTTGGTGAAGGTGGATGAGTTAAGTACCTGGGATCAACAGTTCAGAATAATAAGTGTGGAAGACAGGTGAAGAAGAGAGTGCATGCAGGGTGGATTGGATGAAAAACACTGTCAGGAGTGATTTGTGACAAATGGGTACCAATAAGAGTGAAAGGGAAGGTCTACAAGATGGTAGAGAGACCAGCTATGTTATATGGGTTGGAGACGGTGGCACTGACAAAAAGACAGGAGTCAGAGCTGGAGGTGGCAGAGTTAAAGATGTTAAGATTTGCAGTGGGTGTGATGAGGACAGACAGGATTAGAAATTAGTATATTACGAGTGTCAGCTCAGGTTGGATGGTTTGGAGACAAAGCCAGAGAGGCAAGATTGCATTGGTTTGGACAAGTACTGAGAAAGGATGCTGGGTGTATTGGAAGAAGGATGCTAAGGATGAAGCTGCCAGGTGAGAGGAAAAGAGGAAGGCCTAATAAGGTTTGTGGATGTGGTGACTGAGGACATGTGGGTAGTTGGTGTGACAGAGCAAGATGCAGAGGACAGGAAGAAATGGAAACAGATGATCCACTGTGGTGACCCCTAATAGGAGCAGCTGAAAGGAAGATGCCTTAGCAAGTCCTAGGTGTGTATTGTAACACATCTGTTAGACCCTGGTTCAGCTTCTAGTCAGGGGGTAGTATGGGAACCACAGAATCAAGTGAACAGATGTGATGTCATTCTATAGCCAGCACTGAAATAATTTTAGATACTAGTGAGGGATGCAACAGTGACACTCAGCACTCTGTTACTGGAACTGACACAAGACACTCATCCACTTTATATTGCCTTGTTTTTGTAAGTAACTTAACTAGGGAACAGTAATTCTTCAGTAAGTTAGGAAAATATAGTAAGATAAGTTAAATATTGTTTTTCTGTATCTGTCTGAATCTTTCCAGCTGTTTGTTTTTATATTTCCTGTTAACCGAAACTCTTGTGTTTATTGTAACTAGATATTCAGTATTTTCATGTTTTCTCTTTTATTAATTATTATTAAATACATGTATACCATTCATTGTGGCTGGTCTTTTAGAAAATAGTTTAACCTTTGAGAGTAACTGGATTTATTTGGTGGTTCTGTGGGCTTCATGCTCCTGGAAGTCTTGCCACTTGGTCAAACTTTATAATTTGTATAAGTATTAATTTTACTAAGAATAATTGGGTACCCTGGTAAGTGCCTTAGAGTAGCTGACTGGTGGCAGTGTATCTACCTTATAGACTGGGCAGAGGTGGTAGAGCAGATAAGCTGTGTCAGCCTTTCCCAGGTGTGTGTGTGTGTGTGTGTGTGTGTGTGTGTGTGTGTGTGTGTGTGTGTGTGTGTGTGTGTGTGTGTGTGTGTGTATTAAATCTCAGAGAGTATGTGTGTCAGTTACTTGGAACAGGGAAACAGAGCACTGATTTCTGCAGAGAGAAAGGTGAAATCTTATTTGCGGCATGGAGAGGAAGTCTAGCCCCAGGTCTGGAGTGTGCCCCCTGTGTGCTCTTGTGCTTGGTTCAGAGAGCTGCACCAGAAAATACAGTGTGTATCCATTTTTGTTCTAAGTGAACATTTCCCACCAGTGTCAGTGGTGAGGACTGATGCTCCTTGATTACTTGCCCAGAGGAGGGATGTCACAGGAACCACAACTGTGATTCCCAAAATGTGGTATTTTAGGATATATGGCCTCACATTTTCTACCTTCTCTACTGGAAAGATAACAAGAAGGCTCAGTAATAGAGTGTACAAGCACTTACATGCAATCAAATTAAGAATAATCTGAATGTCTTGTACAGACAGTCCATCTTTTGCAGTAATGTTAAATGATTTTTAAGTAACTGGTCACATGTTACTAATTGCGAGAGGTGGAGATTTGGATTGAGTTACAAGTTAAGGTGAATGGTGATAAGCATCCTAGTACTAATGAGGGTCTGAATTTGTTGGACTGACTTACAAGTTAGGTTGAATGGTGGTAAATATCTTAGTACTGAAGAGGTTCTGAATTTGTTGGACTGCGTTACAAGTTAGGATGAATGATGGTAAGTATCCTAGTAGTAATGAGGATCAGAATTTTTAAGAAGGTCCCCCTGCACCCTTGTGGCAGAATTATGCAGCCAAGAACCCACCTGAGTTGGGATTGCTGGAATAAGGCTGTCTTGAGCTTTCCCTTTGGTTACTTTGTTTAAAATCATTTAACTTGTATTTAAGCATCGCGTTTTCATGGGTTTGCACTCAGTTTAATGGGGCTGCTTAGATATTGCACTGCTGCCCTGTGAACAACTCAGTTGTGCATTGTGAAGCATTGATGCAGTTTTCTACCCCTAGCCCTCCATAGAATAGCCACTTTTTGTTAGTCTTACAGCAAAACCTGGTCCATCTAGCCCACTCCCCACTAGTTACTACAGTGTACACCTGCCATAATGGACAGAGTTTCCTACCATTTTTCCAGACAGCCTGATTGATATGGGCATCTTGAGGCAATGTAGCAATTGCCTCATGTATACTGACAACCACTTACTCCTAAAACAAATACAACATGTTGAGAGATTTATCTATACTATGAATTTGGAATCAATTATCTCACATAACAAACCAGATATCAAACAGGGTCTCAGCACACACACACTTCACCTCTTGTATATAACAAGCCCACAACACATAAACCCACATACTTGGAGGTACTGGCTAGAAGTCTACCTAAAGATCAAAGACCTCCCAAGGTCAAATCTACTGCACACACTGCAGACCAAACAGAGTCCACTACACATAATAATACCCACAACAGTGTCTCAGACAATAAGCCCCTAAGGCAAAACACCTCAAAACCAAATGTCTTGGTCATAAGATGACTCCATAGTGAGACATACAGATGTCCCCCTCACCAGGCTGGACAAGGAGAAGGTCACAGCCAGCTGCCTGTCAGGTGCCAGGATCCATCAGAACACACACACACCCAAGTCTCTCAACAAGTACCATTATGACTTGGTCACAGTCCATGGAGTAATGAATAACTTGACACATACCTCACTGGACTATATGAACAAAGACATGACTGAGCTCTCAGATTATGTGTCCCAGGCAGGTATGTCCCTAACCCTAAGCAGCAAACACCTATGAACCTATGAACCTATTCTAACTTCACCCAGGTCGATACGGCAATATAAACAAAAAATAATTGACTTCAACAATTGGCTTAGTTTCTGGTGTCAATCCAGGGCGATCAGTAACTGTCAGCCTGGGAAGATATGGTTGACAGACCACACTGCTTTGCCAGAGATGGTCTTCGCCTGTCACCTCTTAGCTTTCGATTACTGGCAAAGGTACTTGATCCCACATAGTGCCTTTTTAGGCAATGTCATAACAACAATATTCCCAATGTAAAAAACCCACTAGAGACAGACTCAAGGTTATGCTGCTTAATGCTAGGAGTCGAAATCGAAAACTGCACTCACTGGAAGCACTTCTTACCTTGGAAGATGCCAATGTCAGTAAAGTCATAGAGACATGGTTCAAGACCGCAGAGAACACCCCAGCTATGCAAGGCTACAATGCCTTCCACACATTCAGTCCTCAAAATGCGTGAAAGAGCCAAAGGCAGAGGTGTATCCATCTTCATTAAAGACAAATACACCTCAATACTGGTCAAACAGTATGACTCCCTAGAGGTACTCCAGGTCCAACTAAGTGTAGGTAAGAACCCCCCCCTTCCATATCATTGTTAGCTATAGGTCCCCCACCATGAACCATGAGAACCACTCTGCCTACCTGGACCTACTTCAGGTCACTCACTATGCACCAAAACACCTTGGCCATGGGTGATTTCAACTATCCTTCCATCAACTGGGAGTCATATATGAGCACAAACACTTTTGCCCTATGATTTTTGTACTTTGTTAATACAAATGCTCTGGAACAGATAGTCTTCACCCCCACAAGGGGCTCGAATGTCCTAGACAGTACTCACCAACATAGGGAGTCTCTGCACTACCCCCTCTGTGTTGCCCTCCCTGGTAAGGTCAGATAATAAATCAGTCTCATTCAAAGTAGCAATCATACCTGAAGCCCACCAAGAGCAAAAAGAATGAAAACTTTCTCCAAAGCAAACTATAGCCTTCTAAGCAATGGCATAAAAAGTTTCAAACCCCCTAATACCACTGTCTTCAATGACTTCTATACAGAGGTGTACACAAATGCCCTGTATAAACACCTTTACAAATGTATAGGCTCAGCTGTACCTGAAAGGATCAAAACAAGGTCCTCTCAAGAAAACAAGCCACTCTGGTGGATACCAAGCATAAACAGGTTATACAACAAGAGGAAGAAACTAACGTCTAAGAACAAGACAGAAATGACACAGCAGAGGAAGGACACCCTCCACAGCTTGAACAAGCAAATTAGGTATATTGTAGAGTCCTCTAAAGCAAATTACAAAGCTAAACTAGCATCCCTAGCTAAGGATAGTCACAAAGCATTCTTTAACTATGTCAGAAATCTAAAGGGGAAGGCCCAGCTTTGTGCCAAATTAGTAGTGGTTGGTACCACTCATACAGACAGATTTGGTGCAAACTACACCCCCTCCCGTCCCCACCAGACATACCCCAAATTATAACTGTCACCAGTCCTCTACCTAGTATCTTCAAAGAGCAGGTAATAGCCACACAATCCATAGCCAAAAACAAAGCCTCTATGGGACTGGATAACACCCCAAACTGCCTACTAAATGGTCTAAAACAGAACCTAGCCGAACCAATTGGCACTCTATTCAACCACAGTCTAAGTACTGGCTTTGTCCCAGCAGAGTGGAAAACAGAAATGGTAATTTCCTTGCACAAAGGGGGTCCATAAACCAACACTGGGAACTATAGACCTATAAGCCTAACCAGCCCTATTTGCAAGGCCATGGACAGAATCATCATGGACCTTATCAACATAGACATAGATGACCTTCAAACTCTTGACTCAACCCAATTTGGCTTTGTTAAAGGTAGACCATGGTTATTAAACCTAGTGGATTTCTTCGAGAATGTCACCAAACCCTTGGATGAAGGCAAAAACAGTATCTACAACCTATCTAGACTTAGCCAAGGCTTTTGACATGGGTCTGTATTACAACGTCAAACTAAAACAAGTTTGAACGTTGTAATATCGAACCCTAAAGTCCGAAAGTGGAAAATAGCGAAGCCACGGCACATTGACTTTTTTCCCAGGGAAAAAAAAATCGGTGGGCTGTTTTTGGGGCTTTGCCATTTCCTCCATTTCAATTTAAGTTTAAGGTTAAGTTTTTTTTTTTTTTTTTTTGTCACGAACAGCGATTTTTTTCCCTGTGAAAAAAATTGCTGTTCTCTGCTGTTGGTTTTGTTGGGTTTTGGATATAAGGGTTCGATATTACAACAATCAAACTTTTGTAAGTTCGACGTTGTGATATAGACCCCTTTGACACAATCCCCCACTCAGGCATCATTGAGAAACTCATCCAGCTGGGAATTAACCCATATGTCACTAGATGGGTAGCCAACTGGCTCACCGACAGAATGCATAAAGTCAAAGTTGGGGATTCCACATCTACCATAAGACCAGTTACCTGTGGTGTACCCACAAGGATCTGTGCTGGGCCTCCTACTGTTTGGAATCTACTTCTCAGAAATCCAGGCAAAAATAGATAGCTTGTGGCTTAACAAGTTCATCAATGACTGCAAACTGGTTCTGGTTACAATCACTGAGTCCCTCAATGATACTGACATACTACAAAAAGGACTTACACAGACAAATGATTGGTGCTAAAGCCACAGACTTAAACTAAATGCAAAAAGATGTGTTATCATCCCTTTTGGCAAAGGGGAAGTCCCTGCAATTTACAGTATTAACAGTACCCCCTTAGCTCAAACCCTGTGGTGAAAGATTTTGAAATACAGGTTGCTAGCAACCTTAACTTCAATTACCATAAGTCCACACAAGTAAGGGCACTGCATCCAGAACTAAGGATGTTATAACTCCCCTGTATTCATCCCTCATCAGACCACTAATAGAGTACAATGCTCCCTTCTGTATTCACCTCACCAGACACCTGCAGCAGCTGGACAGACCTCAGAGGTTTCTCACCAAGAAAATTTAGGGCCTTCAACACATGACCTACATGGACAGACTGAAGGCCCTGTCACTGTACTTTGTATCTTATAAGCTGCTGAGAGGCGACTTGTGGTTGGCCTAAACAGCAGTCTTGGACTGTGACCTAATAGAAATGGTGCACATCTGCAAGCCAGATGGGACAAGATTCACTAGCTCCAGGGATCTTATCCTAGCCTGCGATATTAGCAGGACATGCTGGCGGGACAGATATGTCTCCCAGAGACTGCCACTCCTCTGGAACAAACTCCCAATTCATGTAAAACAGAGCTCCTCAATGACTCGATTTAAGTGTAACTTAGACAACTGAATGGAAGACCATAAATTTACCCTGGGGGGTGCCACCTGTGTCACTCTTGGATAAGGGCAGTTGGTGTTGATCGTAGACTCATGCTGCAAATATAGACCATACAACTTGGTCAATAAGGAAACAAGGGTATAGCATGACTATGCGTATAAAGGCCCTAGGCCCAATAGCTTAGTAACCTCCTATAAAAGTCAAAGGGCCTCAAGCACTAGGACTGCTTGCCTTGGTTAAATCATTCGTGTCACATATTTTATCTTGGGTAAATCATTTGTGTTACATATTTTTATATGGGGGTAAGATCCTCGGCTGGGGACCCATCTGTGCGGAGTCTGCATGTCCTCCCTGTGGTCACGTGGGTTTCCTCCGGGTGCTCTGGTTTCCTCCCACATCCCAAAGACATGCTGTAGGTGGATTGGACACTTTAAATTGGCCCTAGGTGTGAGTGCATGCGTGTGTGTGCCTTTTGTGGAAAGTTGGGCGCCGGGCTGGCAACTTGACATCGTAAAACTCTACTGCCAATCATGAGTGGACAGGTGATCCACTGTGGCGACCCCTAACCAGGAAAAGCCAAAAGAAGAAGATCACATATTTACAGATGTCTTGTTATTTTTTTAATACTTTTATGCACTTCATAGCTATATCAAGGTTTCTAATTGATAGTCTTTTAGTTTACAAGTTTAGTCTTCTTTCATAGCTTAAATTTTAATGACTACCAACAGATTTGTGTAACAGCAAAGTTTTCTTACTTACAACATACTCACTTCCTCCAACTTAATACTCACTTTCATATTCTTCCTCTAAACCTTTCTTTACTCCACTTATAAATCAATAAGTCAATTTCTTTTTAGTCATTTCAGGCCAGCCTCCAAGTTCTGGCATTTAGCAAAAGTCACATCACCATTTTATATATATATTTATAAGTGTGTGTGTGTGTGTGTGTGTGTGTGTGTGTGTGTGTGTGTATAGGACACTGGATTCGCTGTGCACTTACATCAATGCATAGAATCCCAATGTTAATACAATGAAACTACAAACGCCAAGACATTCTGCATATACGGGATTATCCCAGAGCAGAGCAAATGAACAAGAAGTATTTTTGCAACCTCTGCACCCCCAACACCCCCCCTGCTAATTATATACACTAAATCAGAGATTGGACAATCTTTGCGGCAAGGGAAAATTACCCTACCTGTGAACTGTTGATCTCACATACCTGTCTATCATCTGTGTGTGTTGATCAAAAGGTGTCAACCAAGCAAGTGTTGGTGTAGATGCACAGTTGTTCCAGTGCCCCATACCCATACTTATGTATATATACATATGAAACATTCCCACTATGTACACGAATATATCACATACAATTTATTAACACATTGTGGTTTTACCTTGCCATCTTCTACAATGTGTATTATTCTGAGAATGCTGCAATTCCCTATAGCTGTGTTACTGTGCTGTGCCACCTGTAAAGAGACTGAAATTTGTAATTTCAAGTTATCTTTCAAGTGTCTTGTAAATATACTTAGATGTAACAAAGGTTTTATCTGTATGACTTTAATGTACTATCCAGTCAAGTAAGCAAAAACTAAAATAATAAAACGTGTGTGCATTGTACATCTCCTTATTTATTTTACATTTGTATGTAAACTCCCTTAAACTTCTGTTGGTCACTGACCCCCAGTTTTTAAAACATTCCCCTTCTTGTGTTCTTCTTGCTGTGCACCAGTGTTCCTGCCCCAGGGTTATGCAGTAATACCCTATGAATGTTGCAGCCCCAGATTTTAAAGTAACTACACATTCATACTTCTGTTTAGTCAGTGCACCAGTGTTCCTGCCCCAGGGTTATGCAGTAATACCATATGTATGTTCAGCATACATGGCCATGTCAAACCCAGAGCTGTTGGACATGCTACACTTAAAGAAATCCCAATCCCTCAGAGCCACACTCTCCAGGGATCTAAACCTTGTCATCACAATAAACAAAACATGCTGGAGGGATAGGTTCCTGACCCAGAGACTCCCCAGACTCTGGAACAAACTGCCCATACATGTCAAGCAGAGTGCCTCTTTGGCCCTCTTCAAAAGTAACCTTGACGATTGGATGAGAGAAAGGAAGCTTACCCTGGGGATCATGTCAGTCGCCCTGCTAGACAGGGGTCCAGGAAAGTAAATAGTGTGGGAAGAAATAGCCAGGGAATTGTTATGGCTAGGCTTGTATAGGCTCTAGGGCTGATAGCCTAGTACCAACCTATGAACCTATGAGCTACAGATTTTAAAGTAACTACACATTCATACTTCTGTTTAGTCAGTGTGCCACTGTTTCTGGTTTCTAGAATAATACCATATCAACAAACATTTTCAGCCTGTGTGTTGCTGCCTCAGGTTTGTATTACAACCACCCTAGCCATACTTCTTTTTTTTGGTAAATTGTTTAGGGGATACTTATAATAACATCTACTGTACAAATATTTCCTTCACAGAGTGAGTGTGTAAGTACGCATGCGACTGCCCCAGGTGTATACAGTATTCCCCATTATACCATGTGTGTCAACTCCTTAGGTTTCTGCTTTAAACATCTACCCATAATTCCATTCAGTAAATCCTCCATTCATACTCCCCATTACACCATGTGTGGCAGCACTCGAGGTTTCTATTTTAATCATCTACCCACAATTCCATACAGTAAAACCTCAATTCATACTACCCATTACACCATCCATGGTAGCACTCAAGGTTTCTGCTTTAATCATCTACCCATAATTCCATTCAGTAAATCCTTCATTCATAGTCCCCCTTATACCATGTATGGCAGCGCCAGAGGTTTTTGCTTTAAACATCTACCCAGAATTCCATTTACTTTGTTTTACTGCTCCAGATTTCTAAAATAACCCTCTGGCCAATGACAAATGGCAGGAGTTTATTTACCTATATGTACCAATCAATTATTGCATTTATTTAGGAGTTCTACAGTAAAAAGGTAATGAAATTGGCCAATATAATAAACTCACAAGTGACACATAGCACTGCTGCCCACCAGCACTTGGCTCTCTAGTTCAGTTATTCCCCGGGGTGCCTTCTGTGCACTTCCTCCCTGTGTCTGCATAGGCTTTTGTTGAGGTGGGGACTCTAGTTTCCTCCTACATCCCAAAGACATGCTATAGGTGAACTGATGTTCCTCTAAACTACCAAAGGTATAAGTGTTGTGGGACAGTGAGTGAGTGTCTGCCCTGTAAGGAGCTGTGCTCCCACATGACGCCAAACTGGATGCAGCCAGTCTGATATAATAAATATAATAGAAGCGGCAAATATTCAAACAGTTATACCTGACCAAATCTTCCTGCATGTTCCTTTCCTACAAGTAAAAGTCTCTGCTTCTCTACAGTCTTTGCAGTTCACTTATTTTCCTTAAGACTCTTATTGGTGCTTTATTATAGAATGTACTAGCCCCACATGCTGTAAAAACAGTATCTAGCCATATGATATGCATAGTAACAGCACATTGTGTAGCCAGGTAACCCAGATAACCTCTGAAGCTTCTGTCCCAAGTCACATAAGGTTACCTTTCAGCAGCTTGAAGTTAACTAAACAGTTACACAACATGGTCATATAATATCTGAGCTGATTACTTAGTGTCATAAAAGAAGTTCTCTTCACATGTTAGGACCACTGATTTTATATATTTGGCCCTCAGCAACATATACTGTACCACAGTCTGTCTGTGCAAAGGAGGAAGCCAGAAATTTAAAAGGCAGAAAAAGAATCTATGAATACAGGAAAACACATTTAAAAGAAATGGTGCTGTCTGTGGGTAAAACATCTACAGCTCTAGGGTTCCTTGATCGGAGAGAAACATCTGACCAAAAGTCTGGGGCACATTACAAAGATGACAGAACTTCTGCTTGAATTTGCAGAGCCCCAAAAACTGAAAAATGGTGAGTTTCAAGAATGTATTCATGTCTTGTGGCACTACAAAAGTATAATTTCATAAATAAGTAAATGACACGAGTTTAATACTGAAGAATAACAACCCAACTTCTTATTACAAGGGAAGCACAGTTCAATTTTAATTTATGTTTTGTGTTATTTTACTCTGATGATTTAAACCAAACAGCTAATTATTCACAAAAACAAGCTTCCACTAAAATAGTCTCTGTGCTCCAATTAGCATGTTTTGTCTTCATCAATACAAACTGCTAAGCTCAGAAGGAAAATATCATACAGCCCTTTACAGTTCAGGCTCAGAAGTACAAAGGATATTTGTCTCATAAAACTCAGTTCCCTCTCCAGTTCCCTGCAAAACAGGAATCTTTACCTGCAGGTCATTCTTTCCTGTTCCTGCCCTCAGTTTCACCCTAGTAACACACACTACAACACTCAGAAACATAACACCCAATTCCTCTGATCTGAATAAAATCCAACAGAAAAAGAAATATGTTCTCTCATCAGCTCAGTTCTTACCTCCAACTTCATGATGAACCGCCTTGTTCAGAAAGTCAAACAACGACTGCTTGTAAGGTCTAAGAACCAGATAAATTCTAAAACACCTACAAAATAAATACATAAAAAAGTGTAATAAGGTCTAAAAACCAGATAAATCCTATAACAGCTACAAAATAAATACATAAATGGACTCACTCCTTTTCTACACACACAAAAAAAGAATTATTCCTTGAACAACTTTAAGTTACTCACTTCCTGTGTGCCTATGAAACGTGTCCCTACACAGTGCTGCTAACCTTATTAATATTCATAAAGTAAAGCATGTGAAGAAAGTGTATGGGGGAGGGGTTTGTATAAATATTTAATGAGATAGGCTGGTCTATCTACCTTTCACCCCATACTGCTACATTCTGTATTTTCTATTCACCCTGCAATGCATTAGTAATAACACATCAGTGCTTGCCACACGGCAGGAAGGTAACACATACCTCTCAAATGTACAGATTTTCACAGATTGTCCAGATTTTTGCCTCATATTTTTGGTCTGTTACTCATAAAATTATGGTTTTCTGGCAGCTCATTGCCAAATCTTTGAGGACTGAATTAAGAAAATAATGACAGACATTTGGGATTCAGACTTCAAGCCCTTCAGAAAATTCATGCTAATGCAAATTTATTTATTTTATTTATTTTACATTTGTTGACCGGGATAATCCGACTGGATATATATCCATTTTCAGCGGAGGCCCGGGGAGAAAAGCTCCAAGATAATAATACACATTGAACATTTAGTAAATGCTAGTTTCAAGCAGATTACAGTCATAAGCAATACCAGCATTTAGCACATATAGTACTAACGTATTATAAAACACTTTACAAAACAACATTATTTTCAAAGTTATGTGTACATAACATTACATTCAGGTTTAAGACACATTGAGCAGCAATTATACAATTGACCCTTCCTGAAATGGAGTGGTAGAAAAAAGTTAGAAGTAGTTGAAGGTAAGGCACTTAAGATGTGTTATTCTATTAACTTTCTAAGTTTGTAAGAGCATTGGTTCATAGGTGTATACTAAGCTATCAAGCACTAGGGCCCTTATAACCTTAGCAATATGACCCACAAATTTGATTTATATTGGTGATTTACTGACTGCTTCTGTTCATCACAGATCTAGGAGCCAGACCAGGCATGAATATTCGATTACCCATCCAATGGTCCCTCTTGCATTTAAATAGGAATAGAGAGGAGCTCTACTTCTCATGGATGGGGAGTCTGTTCCAGAGAAAGGGAATTCTCTGAGAAACATATCTGTCTCTCCAACATGTCCTATTTATGTCACAAGCATAATTTAGGTATTTTAATCTAGTACTTCTGATGCTGTTTGTTTTACGGATGTGCGAAAGGTTCATCAAAAAAGGGTCCAGGGATGCCTTCTGTGCCAGCAAAGATCATCTCTCAGAATTCTGTATAATACCGAGTAAAGCGACAGGGCTTGAGGGGATCAGAGTAGGACATTGTGTTTACTCACTGTATTTTTTTTTGTAAGGAACCTTTGTGAATATATCTTTCAACCTCTTAGAGCAAGAAATCTGGCCAAAGCTACAAATCATGGTAGGACAAAGGCCCAAAAATAGGGACACTTTTTAAATATTGCTCTTACAACTTAGAAAGTTGGTAGAATAACAGGTGTTGCATTAGCATGAGTTTTCTGAAGGATATGAAGTCTGAAATTCATATGTCTGTCATAGGTTCATAGGTTCATAGGTGTGTACTAGGCTAATGGCCCTGGACCCTTTACAAGCCTAGCCCATAGAAGTGCCCTGGCATTGTGCTGCCAGACGTTTGTTTTCTAACTTCATTTCTCAATGATTTGCCATTGATTTTCCAGAAAACCACAATTTTGTGAGAAGCAGACCAAAAATACAAGTAAGAAATCTGGACATTCTGTGAAAATCAGGACAGTTGAGAGGTATGTTTGTGTATCTTCCAGCTGCTGCATGTGTCTGGTCAAGTATATACCGAAGGGGCATTATACTCTATGTTGGGTCTGATGAGAGCTGTGTACAGTGGTATGATGACCTCTCTAGACCTAGATGCTTATAAGTTGAAAAACATAGAAGGATTTTCCTACTACTTTGGACACATGTTGTTCGAAGGCTAGGTTACTATCTACATCAGTTCCCAGCAACCTAACTGGTGAATCAACTTTAATGTTGCTTTATTGATGACGTAGTTTCCTGGGGTGGTAGTCCTCCAAAAGGTACTATAATGCATTTCTTAATATTGAGTTTTAAGCCATAGCTTTGACATCAAGCATTTGTCTGTATCAGGCCTTTCTAAAGGGTGCTATTATCTTAAAGGGATTAAATGACTGCTCCCAGTTTGCAATCATCCACAAACTTGATCAGCCAAAAACCTTTGATAATGAATTTGACATCCAAGAAGTAGATGTCAAAGAGGAGTGGGCCCAGTACAGAGCACTGTTGGCTGGCCTCTTTGTGGAGGTGGACTCACCGAGTCTAACTTCATAGGTCCTATCAGTGAACCAGCTTGCTATTCAGTGTATTATAAAGGGCTTTATACCTAGTTGCTTAAGTTTGTTGCCATAGAGGAGTATTGTATCACATGTTTTAGCCAGATCTAGATATCAGTATGCACCATTTTCCCCTCATCCATTGCCTTAGTGACTTTCAAACATGTCCACCTGATTCAGTAAGCATGAGCTTCCTTTGACAAAGCCAAACTGGGATGAATCTATTGTCTGGAGGTCTCCCATGTCCTTGTTGATAATTGTCATGATAATTCTTTCCATAGCTTTGCAGATAAGACTAGTCAGACTAATGGGTTTGTAGTTTCCAGGATCTGTTGAAGGCCCTCCCTTATGAAGGGAAATGACCATTGCAGTCCCCCATTCACATGGCACAAAGCCTGTTTTAAGACTATAGTTAAATAATGACTACAGTTGTCCTGATAAGTCATATTTAGGCTATTCAGGAGGCACCCTGGAATGCTATTGGGTTAATGCAGCCAGTACATGTTCCCTAGTTAGAGTTGGTGGGGTTATAATTGAGGGCAATTTTGAGGGGATGGTTGAGGGTGAGAGGGGGTCAAGTTGGAACTGAATATAGTGGCTAGCTCTTTTTCTTGTGGTTTAAAAAAATTCTATAAGCAAATGCATATAATCATAGCTAAGCTGTAAATTTAAATTCTGCCATTTTTGAAGTAATTCAGGGTAGGACTCACCATAAGTAGGCATATGCTAAACCCTATTTTTCCAGTGAATGAAAGAGAACAAGTGGACTATGATGCGCATAAGAAGTTCACTGAACTGTATAGAGATCTGGAGAATAAGTTATATAGCTTTAAAAGGCTACAGTGGCAAAGGTTTCATCTAGAAGCATCATTAAAATATAAAATAGTGCCAAGAGGTCTCAGAGTATTAAATATGCCTACTTATGGTGAGACTTACCCTGAATTACTTCAAAAATGGCAGAATTTAAATTTACAGCTTAGCTATGATTATATGCATTTGCTTATAGAATTTTTTAAACCACAAGAAAAAGAGCTAGCCAATGAGATAAAGAGGCTACAAGAACAACTGACTAATAATTTTCCTATAGAGGTACTAGGCAGTAAATTAGATGAACTTGCTAACAGTATACAGGGCTATGATAAGAGGTTGCAGAATACTAAAACTAAAAAATTGCAAAGGGACCTCAATGACTTTCAATGTAAAAAGGTCTTTTCGGGGGCAAGAAGAACAGCTGTGAGTACAGAAAATGTAGAAATAATGACTACAGTGCAGATTTCTGAAAATTCAAATATGCATAGTACTGCTTTTTTAAATCAGAATCCCTGTGAGAACAGTGATGTCAGCACAGAGAGAGAGTATGCATAGAACCTCCCACATTTGAAAATGGTGGAATGGCAAAAGAAACTTTCCAAATGGCTTGCACTAACAGAAGGATGGATTCCAGTGTTAATTCTGATTCAGTAGCTTTTTTGGAGCAAAAGGAAGCTACACAAACCTCAATCCTTCCATTTGTGTTAAAGAAGGTGCTGCCAATAAGGGACAGGTCGAGTAGCAGGAATCAAAGAGGGAGAACACGATTACAGCAGAGAGAACGAGTGACTCCTGCAAATATGAACACCAGGAGCAAGAACCAACAGAAAACTTGGTAATTAATATATCTAGCTTTTCTTTAACTGATGCACAAGCCTCGTTGTTAAATAGAGGCCTGAACTTTATTCCAGCACAGAAAACAGTATTAACTGATTTATTAAAAGAGCTGAAGTTATTTTCTTGTAACCTAACACTTAAAACCATGTTTAAAAGAAATGTATTTGATAATATGTTTAAACAACCTAGTGCCTTTGTACCCAAAATACAGCCCACAGTTGAAACTTTCACTAATGTGTGTGAGCATGAAATTAGAGAGATGCATGCTAAAAATCTTCCACCTAGATTTTATAACTTGAGTAAATCAGAAACTGAAGCACTGTCAGAACTAAAGGATTCTCACAGCATTGAAATTAGGCCAGCTGACAAGGGGGCAGTGTAGTAGTAATGGATAAGGTTTTTTATTACAAGAAAATGATGGAACTTTTGAATGATACAGATACTTATGTTGAACTAAATGAGAGACAAGTACAAGGTATAATTGACAGGATATCTGTATATATTTTTGACTTATTGATTACTAATTATGTATCAGAGGAATTGTTTGACTACTTTCAGATAGAACATCCAACTATACCCATTATTTATGGTCTACCTAAAATTCACAAAGACATCACACAGCCCCCTATGAGACCTATTGTATCCAGTAAAGGATGGGCCACAGAAGCCATCTCAATTTATATTGAACAAAATTTACAAATAGTCCTAAAATCATGTGAGACTATACTAAGAGATACAAAGGCATTTCTGCAACTGTTATATAATAAGACCAGGAATATTAATAGAAATTATATGTTTGTGACAATGGATGTCACTTCACTATTCACAGTGATAACGAATAAATGGGGTATTGAGGAAATACGTGATATTCTGACCTTGAAACAAGTTTTTCAAAGCACTAAGATTAATTTGATATGTGAGTTGCTTGATATTGTCCTAGAAAATAATGTCTTTATATTCAATGACAAGTTTTATCTACAGAAAGTTGGTGTAGCAATGGGCATGGCTTGTGCTAACAGCTACGCCAACTTAGCATTGGCTGCATGGGAAAAAGATCATGTATTAAGTGCTAGCAATAAATATTCTGGCAAAATTGTATGGTATATACGTTTTGTAGATGACGTCTTCCTGTTATGGGATGGTACTAGTGAAGAGTTGCAAGAGATGGTGGAGTACTTACATAGCACCACTGAATTTTTAAGATTCACTAGTCAACATTCCAGGGACTCTATTGAGTTCCTAGATGTTTTGGTTAAGAAGACAGCGTTAGATGAACTTACAACAGGGATATATAGAAAATCTACATGGAGAAATAGTATCTTACATAAGACTAGTATGAATCCAACATTTGTGCACAAAAATGTAGTGAAAGGACAATATATGAGAATAAGCCGCTTACATAATACAGATGAAGGCTTTGTGAAGACAATGACTATATTAGAGAAAGACTTCTTAAACAGAGGTTATAGTAAGAAAGACATAAATTAAAGCTCTAAATATACCATTGAAAATAGGGATGGGAGATGTAAACCGCTCTTCTCAAATACTAAAGAAGATGTTAAAAGCAAGGAAGGTCATGATTTTAAAGTTAGATTCCCTATAACTTATTCAAGTGACATCAGAAGGTTCTGTAATATTTTTGAGAAGAATTGGAATGTTTTATTGTCGGATCCTGACTTGAGAGAATTGTTAGAAGATAGACCCAGCTTTTCTTTTAGCAATAAGAGGTCCTTAAAAATGCAACTCTGTTATAAATCCAGAAACAATGAAAGAATGATCCTATCTGATAGGCAGGGGACTTTTCCTTGCAGAAATTGTACAGCATGTGACTATTTATATAATAAATCTACATATAAACATCCTACACTAGGATTTATAATTGATATAGATTTTTATGCTGACTGCAGAACACAAAATTTGGTTTATTTCAGCTTCTGCACTGTCTGTCATGCCTTTTATATAGGAAAAACCAATAGGTGTCTAAAGGAACGTATCCTTGAACACCTTAGAGATATAAGAAATAAAAAAGACACAAGTGCTTTAGCAAAACATGTGGAAGAAGAAGATAGGAAACATATTTTTAATTTCATGGTTTTAGAAATAATAAATAAAAGTAAGAGGGGAGGTGATATAAGGAATAAGGTAGAGGAAGCAGAACAAAGATGGATTTTACTACTTCAGGCAGACAGGTCTCCTGGATT
The DNA here is from genome assembly GCF_019279795.1 of Protopterus annectens. Taxonomy (NCBI): domain Eukaryota; kingdom Metazoa; phylum Chordata; order Ceratodontiformes; family Protopteridae; genus Protopterus; species Protopterus annectens. Next base: position 1,870,517,442 of record NC_056732.1, read on the forward strand.
GAATAATGCTGTTTCCTTGAAACCTTTTTTAAAATCCAGACCACTAAAACATTAAGTAATATTGATTATTACATAAAATGTGTCTGTTATGTGTATATTTTATTTCATCTTATGCAAAATATAAGGCAAATTAATGTACTGATGTATTGAATTTTAATTAGTCTATGTCATAGTTCTAAATGTGTTTTCATTGGTTGAAACATATTTTAAATACCAATGTTTTAATTGTTTTTATGAGTCTGAAGAAGCGATCAGCTGACTTAAATCGTGAAAGTGCTTACTCTTGTTTAATAAAGTGGTGTGAAACTGCAAGTGAACCGTTTCCTACCTTGACTACTACATCTCAGTTACAACTCTTGGTTTTATAAAGGGCACTACTTTGAAGCTGCAAATGATTTATTTCCTGACGTGGATTATTCCATTTTTATCTTCAGCTGTGGTCTAACCATTGGTCTTTTCATTTTTTTACATCTAAAGAAATTCCAATCCCTCTGAGCTACACACTCTAGGGACCTAAACCTTGTCCTCACAATAAACAGGACATGCTGGAGGGATAGATTCCTGCCCCAGAGACTTCCCATAATCTGGAACAATCTACCCATCTATGTCAAGCTGTCAAGCAAAGTTCCTCATTAGCACTTTTCAAGAAAAATCTTGATGAGTGGATGGGAAATAGGAAATACACCCCTGGGATCACTTCTGTGTCTCTGCTCGACAGTGGCACAGGAAAATAACTTTCTTGGGTGGCATAAGCCAGGGAACCTTGTTGGCTAGGCTTACTTAGGCCCTTGGGCCGACAGCCTAGTACCTACCTATGAACCTATTAAATGTAAGAGAACTATATATTATGTGGATATTAAGCTACTGGTTCAGAAGTGTGTGTTGAACTCTATGTTATGTACTGAGCCTCAAGAATGTAACCACAGTGTACCCTACTGGAAAAGAACAGAAATATATATATATATATATATATATATATATATATATATATATATATATATATATAAACTATATACCTATGCAAATGTATGTTTTAATAGTAGAAGTTGGAACATACAGAGTTAACTTGCAAAACTCTAAGAAAATAAGTTGGAATCAATGTGTTTTACAACTGTGTGTTTATCTCTCAGTTTCAGTCTAAGTGGCAGGATGTCTAGAGCTAGACGTTTCTTTCTATTCTCTTGAAACAGAAATAATTACTTGGTTTAAAATGTAAAGTCTTTTTATTGTTTTGTGACTTTATAGCAGCTGCACATATGAGAGATATGATTTTCGACACAGAGTTACTAAATTCTAAGTATCTGTTTAGCTTGGGAACTGAAGGCAGGTGACAAAGAGTGATGTAATCTGAGATAACCCAGCAGTAATATTGATTTGGAAACTCTCTCAGAGGCTGTGCATTTTGTATTTGTCTTTGGACTTGAAAACATCCTCTCATCAGCACTTGCCTTGCTAATAGTAAGTAATCAAGGTACAGTAATCTGTCTTAGATATAGATAGGAATATAGTAAAGATTATTTTAGATGTTTTCTATATTTGAGACTGTCCTGCAATGTTGTTTTAAAATATTTCCTGTGATTCTGAACTATGTAGTTACTGTATTGATTGAGTATTGTCTTGCTATTTTATTATTTATTATTAAATATATTTAAACCTTTGAATTGTGGCTGGTTTGTCTAGAGATATTTAAGCTCTTAGGGTACTTGCATATGTGTTTGGTGACACTGTATAGGTCACTTTAATAGCCTTAGTCATACTTACCATTTGGATAATAGTAACATTACATGGTAGGATTGGACACCTTTTGGTAAGGGCCTTATAGTAGCTGATAATTAAGAGTGGTTGGTGGCAGTGATAACTACCTTATAGTCTTGGCAGAAAGGGGCATAGCTAATAAATCTGTGCCAGCCTTCCCCAGAAGCTACTTGAGCAGGGACATGAAGTACTGGTTGGACAAAAAGGGTGTTAGAGATTTTGGCTTGACCACTTGGCTGAGATCTTAACCCTATAGCTGTGCCAGTGGGGAGTGTTATTGGGGAACTGGAGAAAGAGGGAGAAACCAGCCCCAGTCTGACTGTGTTCTCTGTTTGCTCTTAAGGGAAATTGCACTTTACTGTGTGTGTACTTGTCATCTTCCCAATGTGTACATTCCTCACTGGTGCTAGTGGTGAGGATTTAGGCTCCTTGATTACTGGGCCAGTGCAGGGTTGTCACAGTGTAGATCAACCATCAAGGGATAGCCACATTGGAGTCCTTCACAGACTAGGAATATAGCTTAACAGCACAATATCGCTCTGCAGGCATCCTCAGTTTGAGTTGGTGCAAAACTGTGTGTCAGACAATATGACCTTCAGCAGGGCAGACATGGACGAATGCAAACTGGATCAAGGGGTCTTCCAAGATATGATCCATCTGTGTGAGTTCCTCAAGTAGGCCAATTTGCCTCATCTCCTAACAATCAATTGGCAAAATTCTGTTCCTGGACCCCTTGCTAATGGCCTAGAAGGCAGATGCATTCTCTTCAACCTGGACAGGAGTGTCGCAGCATGATATTCCACATTGTATAATTATATCAAGGGTACATCTGAAAATTTGAAAACAATACCCATGATCATTGAAGTGACTCCCCTCTTGCCTATGCAAGCAGGGATCTCTCTTGATTTTGAAATGTCCATGGGAAATTACAAGCTTCCATGCAAGCAGGATCTTCTCAACCAAGAACAGGGATGTTGGGTACACCGCAACATCAATCAACTTAGATTAACTGACTGAATGAGAGGCCATTAAATCCATTTATGCACCAGTTTAATGTGAACAGGCATGAAGCAATGGTACTCTGGCAGCCCTGTGCTATAAAATCATATTTAAGAAAATGGCAAATGTTGACTAGTAGATCCAAACATCATAACCAGTATGCTTTCATGGTGTATTGTTCTCATAGTTTTATTATAGTTGTGTGAGTTCTTATCCAATGCCCACTGTTATTCCTCTGTCATAGTTCACTTACCAGACATTACTGCAGGTCTGCACATGGATCCATTCCATTCAGTGCAGTTTGTTATCAAAAGGTTCTTGAAAGAGGTTTGAAACAAAGAGGCCTGCAAGAAAACAGGGTTCTCCTCCTTTTAATAATATGTTTGATTTCTCAAATGTAACACTGTCCAAGTGAGCCATCTAATTAGTGTGCCTTGAAGCTCTGAGCATGTGAAACAGCATTACTGATTTATCTGACCTTTGCAAGAATGCTATCTGAGTTGCAGCCCATTATGGTTAGTGAACCTGATGCTACTGTTCCTCGAGACAGTGTTTCTTGGATAAAAGCATTCTTTTGCATTAGCTGACATTATAGTTAACTTTACACCAAACTATCCATCTGTCTCTTTTCCTTGCTGAAGCTTAAAATGGGGAAGAATGGATACTTCATACATTGGATGTCCACAGACAACACAGGTACTATCTTTACAGAATTAAGTCTTTCAAATGTTTATATTACTTACTCATTGGTTGGGATGGTAAGAATGGAGAACCTGTGTAAAACCAGCAGATTTTCAAAGTGTGGTTTAAGGCTACCAGCTTTTGTTATACTCACCATAACAAAACTATTCCAGGCAGGTGTAAAACATATGGTGCTAGGGCTTAGGTTTCACTTATGTATTTTTGGAATGGGTGAATTTGACAAAGTAATCTTAAAGTAGCAACCTGGTCCTCTGTACATGCACTCGGGAAGCGCTATTAGTTTCATTTTTTTACGTCAGTATGGATAAGGCTTTTCTAGTAGCATTCTGTGTGGTGCTTCTGGACTCTGCTCCTTGCATGACCCAAATGTATTATAGTGGGATACATGATCCATATAGCTAAGATGGGAGATCGCAGATATACCCCAGGGATTACCTCAGTGTCACTGCTCAACAGAGGCACAGCAAAATAATGGGTATAGTTCCCCATACTAAAGGGGTGGCGTAAGCCACAAAACTATGGGCTAGGCTTGTAAATGCCCTCGGGCAGATAGCCTAGTATGAACCTATGAACCTATGAACCTATGAAGACTGATGCAGTACTCATCAGTATAATAAACACAGTACAGTGGCATAAGCCAACTCACCATAACACTAGATGTTTGTCATCACTGCTGCAGCAGCGGTCAGCTAACAACCATACCCCTTATTTTTTGGTATATCGTTTATGCCAGTGTGTATACATTTATGTGTTGTTGTTCCTGCCATTGTCTTTTGACAACTCAGGTTCCTAATCTCTCTGTCTCTGATGGGAAGAAAGATGTGAAGGGCTTCTCTCCCAAATGCGTATTTTGCTCATGTCATCTGGTATTGGCTGACAGTTTGGGCACATTTATGGTGCCTTAAAGCTGTGGAAGATAGCTGGCTGTTATACTCTGGACAGGATATAACCCATATCACTAAGCCAACAGCAGCAGTGATCCTTCTGACATGTAAAGTTATGGTAAGTGCAACTTACCCTGCTACACTTAACTTGTGTATTTGCTATTTGGACATAGGTGAGAAAAGGTGTTTGTATATGAACATCTTTGTATTGATGACTGTATACCGCTCAAAGTCTTAGAAGATTAATTCAGGACAAGCTCAGCTAATGTATTGTGATGTCCCATTATTAAGCACAATCTATGAGTATTAATATAATTAACTCAAAAATGTAATCAAACAGTATTATCAGCCATCTGTTTTTTGAACATTGTCAAGTTTGAAAGTCTAATGAACTTTAAATTCTGTAAAGTGTATAAACATAAAGTTACCTGATCATAAGTTTAGTTACTGTGCAAAGCATTCACATATTCTTACATATTCACTTACTCTCCAGCCCTCTCTAACCCATTTCAAAAAAGCCTCAAACTACATTTTCAAATGCACTGGCAATGTCCCTGTTCAAAACCTAACACCCACCCCCTGGTATTGGATATCTTGCCTAATTAAATCTGTCATTTGACTCTAAAATGTATATGACTTTACTTTGTGGCATATCTGGAGCTCATTACGGGATACAGTCCTTATCTGTGTGAAACTCTCAGTTGCCTACCATGTTCTATAAATGTTTGTAACCTTACTGAAGACTGTAAACTATGTTAATTTGTAAATTTTACTAATGTAATGTAATCTACTAACTTGGAGCTTTTCTCCCCGGGCCTCTCCTGAAAATGGACATATATCCAGTCGGACCATCCCGATAAATAAATGTAAAATAAATAAATAAATAAATATTCCTTTGTTAAAATTACTTAAAAAAACAAGAATCAGTAATTCTGATGCAGCCAGATTAAAGTTAGTGTTACTTGTTTTGTCACTGAAACATGTCTGTGAGAGTAATTCTCCTTCCCCTGTTGTGTGATACAGGACTAATCAAAGATATCTTTTGTTAAATGGAAAGATGAAACAGACCTTGTGAGAAGAGTGGAGCAGAGTAATGGAAGAAAAATACAGTCAGCTTCAAAAGTAGCCAGCTTTCCAGTGTTTTTTATGGAAATTTCACTTTTTCAGTGACACCCCCCCCCACCCCTGTTTTCTGGTGCAGGACTGCATTCAACTCCAGACAGTTGTTCTTCTTTCAGCTTTTCCCAGTTAGGGGTCACCACAGTGGAACTCCAGTCCGCTAATGATTGGCAGTTGATTTTTATGGTGCCATGGTGCCAGCCCGACGTCCAACTTTCAACGAAGGCACGTCCATTCATGCATGTCTTTTGAACGCCACTCAACCACAGGGAGGACATGCAGACTCTGCACAGAAGGCGATCCAGCCAAAAATCGAATGGGAGAACCTCTTGCTGTGAGGCAACAACGCTACAGCTGCATCACCACGGCTTATTCAACTACAGACAGTACCATGGACAATGTGCATTACACCTCTATGAGTTCTACTTTGTGCATAAACTTGGTTCTGTTCCCTAAGTCCCATTAACATAAATTCAATAGCTGCTTTTATTCTAAAGTATTTAAGCAGGTTAAACAAAGGAATAAAAGAGAAAGACATAAGATAACTGTTATGCATACCATTATGGTGCTGGCACCACAGCACATAGGTGTTTCCCTATTCATGGGGAAATCACCTCCCCTTTTATCATTATACATAGCATTTCCATTCTGTTAGCCTGCATTTGGTAACCACCACAGTGTAGTAGATACTTTTTCTTACCATGAATCCATGTTTATAGCAGGGCTGTTGATTTTTAGTTGTATTTTACATCTGATTACAAGTGGTGGTACACTGATAACAACTAGCTATTTGCAGAAAACTTTCCAAGTCAAATTATGCACATTGAAGAAAATAAAGGACAGAACAGAAATTAAGCTGTACATATCATAACCAGAAATGAAAGTTATAAATGTATATCAAATTGGATAATAGTAATGAATAGACAGTGAAAATTAGGGAAGATATGAACTTTTGACAATTCAGATGACTGTATTTGAGGACATAAATAATACTTGCAATTGTGTGGGCTAATAAGAATAAAGGCACGGGGTGGTGGGGTGTGGAGCTAGGAAGTATTACGACATGAAGAGAGTAATGCTAGAGGTTGAGAGGCCTTTCTGGCATTTGGCACCCGCAGCAATGGTTCTAGTGATGGGTTGCTTGGGGGAAGGATCTGAGGCAGTAGTGTTATCACCCGGACAATATGTTATCATGTTGGACTTTTGTCCAGCTCAACATCATGGTCAGTTCATACTGCTCTCAGTAGGACATAGATAATGTCCTGTCTGCATTTGGCCATGCCGCTGAAGGAACTTCACATCTGAGGGAGACTGGGACATGATTTCAAATTCAGAGTCATCTACAAACTCGCCTAACCAGAAGTCTTCAACCATGCTGAAGAGATAAGTAACTGCAGATAAAATGGAGTCCCTGTAGAAAACCATGTGGAATATAACTGGTTGCTATGATACTCTGTAGTAATGCTGAAAGTTCTAGCAATGAGTGGGTTCTATTTTCAGCTATTTTGCTATCTGTCTCACTACAGAGGCATTCTATTCATTAGTAATTCATAAAGCTTACTAAGGATGAGAGCATGGTGGGTAATGACAAATGCTAGGTCATATGACCTTGTGCGGACAACATGAACACTGTCAATAGCCTGTTTTACCTGTTCAGTGAATATGAGAAGCCTGACTGATAAGTTTATTTTATTTGTTTGATTTGACTCAATGGTGATGGACAGGTTGACAGACAAGATCAGACAGGAGTTCCCGTGGAATATGATGTTTGCAGATGACATTGTGATCTGTAGTGAGAGTAGGGAACAGGTGCAGGAGACCCTGGAGAGATGGAGATATGCTCTAGAGAGGAGAGGAATGAAGGTCAGCAGGACTAAGACAGAATATATGTGTGTGAATGAGAGGGATGATAGAGGAATGGTGAGGATGCAGGGAGTAGAGGTGGCGAAGGTAGATGAGTTTAAATACTTGGCATCAACAGTTGAGAGTAATGGTGAGTGTGGAAGAGAGGTGAAGAAGAGAGTACAGGCAGGGTGGAGTGGGTGGAGAAGAGTGTGAGGAGTGATTTGTGACAGACAAGTACCAGTAAGAGTGAAAGGAAAGGTCTACAAGAGGGTAGTGAGACCACCTTTGTTATATGGGTTGGAGACAGTGGCATTGACAAAAAGGCAGGAGTTA
>NC_056732.1:1870530078-1870540351 GCF_019279795.1 Protopterus annectens
TATTAACTCCCCAAGTGATGTTGACATCCTACAGAAAGGCATCCAGAAAAGCACGAACAGGACCAATAAAAAATAAATCCAAGGTGGAAAGCCAAACCAAGACAGACTGCTGCTCAGAAAGTCCTATTCTTTAATACGAAACCATGAAAAACAATGAAAACACAAGCGCTTTCGCTCGGTCTGTGCCGAGCTTTATCAAGTGAACATCCAAAGTGCTGCAAGGCTTTACATACACTGAAGTTAATTATTAATTAATCAATTAAAAAATTAATCAATTAAAAAATTAAAGCTTAAAAATGCTGGAGTTGATAAATTGTTAAAAATGCTTCTTTGTTAAAAGTTAAACCTGGTGCATTATAATAAATGTATACAGTAAATATTAAAACTAAAATGTAAAATAATCGAAAGTAACTGTAGGCAGTGCATTTAGCAATAAATTAAAATAAATCATTTATCATATTTCACTTGAAGATTTTTTATCAGCAATGAATGAGCTTCTCATAATCGAGCCTTTCTTAGCTTGAGGACACTGTTTATGTTGATGTTGTCATTTAATCCAGGGTGTCTGCCTGCATCTAGTTTAAGTTGCCATTTAAGTTCCTTGTATTCGAGGGTTGTCTCCCAGTCACCTCCCCTAGCATCCGGGGTAACTTGCTCCAACACTATGAATTTAAGATCTATCCCAGGGCAAGTGATTATAGAATGCGTTAGACTCCCCTTGTTTACTTAGATTGTAAAAATGTTCGTAGAGTCTTTTCCTAAATGGCCTCTCAGTTTTGCCAACATAGAAGCTTGAGCAGGTGGTGCAAAAACCTAGGTATACAACCCCTTTACTCCCACAGGTGTAGTAATGATATGATTTGATGTTAAAATTCCTGGAGGGAATGTAAAGTGTTGGAGCATTAATAATGGCATGGCATTGATTACAGGACCCACATTTGAAAGTGCCTAGTCGTGTGTTAGAGTTATTAGCCTGGAAATTAGGTTTTCTTTCAAATAGTTCCTTGAAATTAATGTCCCTCTTTCTTACAAATTTAGGGTGTGGTGGGAGGGCATCTTTGAATTCTTCGTGAAAGGTCAGTACAGGCCAGTGCCTCCTGATGATCTCCTCAATATCAGCAGAGTTGCCGGAATAGGTATAGATAAAACTATTCCGGAAGGTGTCAGATATCGCTGTTGTGTTAGTTGTGACAGAAAGTTGCCCTGTACCAAGAAGTGGTGGAAATGTTGTTTCTCTGTTATCAATCACTTCCTTAGCTAAGGAGGTGATAAGGGAGAGAGGTATCCCTGTCTACAAACATGGACTGCAAAAAATGTATTTCATCCAAAAAATCAACAGTGGAGCTGCACATCCTAGAGGCTCTAATGAACTGGCCCTTAACAATGCCTTTTTTCTGATAAAATGGGTGTGCACTTTGAAAATGCAGAAAAGAATTAGAAAAAGTAGGTTTCCTGTAAAGTTTAGAAAGGAATGTTGAATTGTTATAATCTTTATATAAAGTCAGGTCAAGATAGTGAAGTTCTTGCTTGTTAATGTTGTGAGTGAACACCAAGAAGGGGGTAGTGGAATTGATATAACTAAAAAATCCTCAAACTGATTGAGGGTCCCATTCCATAAAATACAGATGTCGTCTAGGTATCTTCTATAATGAGTTAAATACTGAACCCAAGTAGAAGAAAAAATGAACATACGTTCCCATCTGTGCAAAACAGCGTTGGCATAAAAAGAAGCGCATGAGGCACCCATGGCCACTCCTTTCCTTTGTCTAAAAAGCTCACCATTAAAGAATATAAAATTGTTCTGTAATAAAATTTCCATAAACACCACTAGAAGGCCAGTCACCTTATTGTTGAGATTAGTTTCAGTGGTTAAGAAATCGTTAAACCACTCGAGCCCTGCTGGTGGGGTATACTAGGAAACAGGTCTTTGATGTCTATAGTTATCATAAGGAGTTCAGATGAGAAAAAGGAAGGTTGAATGTCTCTGAGAAAATCCCAGGAGTCTTTGCAGACGTGATCTAAAAGTGGGATGAGTTGCTTAGTAACATGGTCAATGAATTTACCTAAGGGTTCAGTGATGCTTCCTGCCCCTGAAACAATAGGCCTAAATCTCAAGGGGTCCAAGCCTTTGTGAATTTTCGGAATCCCGAAATTACTGGTATTTTGGGTTTCTCAACATGCAGATAGTTGAACAATTTTTCATTTATAGCTCCTTGGAGCAAATGGTCAGTAAGCATATATTTGATTTTGGAAAAGGCTATGTTAACTTCATTTCTAGATACAATTTCGTATTGTTCATTGTCCTGTAACATGTCATGGATGTAAATGTCATAGCTGGAATTATACATCAGGACAACCCCACCGCCCTTGTCTGGTTTCATGACCCTAATGTTTTCTTTTTTAAATGGTTAATAAACCAGATTTCATATTCATTTAAGTTAACTAACTGTGGTTGTATTCCTTGGGAATGTAAAGTTCTAAAATCTTTCTCAACTAGTTCTTCAAAAAGTTTAATTAAGGGGTGCACAGGTGGGTTGAAAGTGCTAGTTCTACAGAGCCCTGTATTGGTATAGGGCTGCCCTTTAAAGTAATGTGCTAGATTTAAATTTCTAGCAAAGAGTTTTAGTTCAACTAAAATTTGGCATATATTACAGGAGCGTGTGGGGACAAACTGGAAACCCCGAGTGAATAGGTCGAAGGTCAAATCTGTAATTTGCAAATCAGTATAATTGTATATAATGAAGTTGTCTTTTTAACTATAGAACAATTGTGGCCTGCAGTGTTGGAAAAGTTATAGTGTAGGAGTGCCATTTCAGGGACAATGGGGATGTCATTTAACCATGTTTGTTGCTCCACATGTGAGGGGATTGTTTCTGTCCCCATGCCCCCGTCCTGCCGGGGGGATGCTGAAAATCCTGATGGGAATTCTTTCTACCTTTCTCAGCTAACCTCTCACTCCTACGGGGGGGTTCATGAGTAGCTCTAGAATAGAAATCAGCCCCCTTGTTTTGGTTGTTTTGATTGTCCTGTTTATGTTCCCACCGGGTCCTATTAGGAGAGGGGTAGGCTGTTCCTTCTCTATATTCAGCTAAATCCCTATCTAACTTACGTATCTTTCGGTTAAGTATTTTTGTACAGAATTGATCGACGTTAAAAACATTGTCATAATCAAACTTCACAGTTAAAAGGTTATTGTCAGTAACAAGGGAGTTGTTTAAAACATTTAACTTGTTTATAAGAGTATCAGCCTTCGCTTCATACTCTGAAATCATCACATTTAAAACCTCCAGTCCAGCTCTGTCAAAAATTTCACACAGTTTTTTGTAATATAAAGTCCCCGGTTGAACATTATTAGGGAACTTATAAAAACGCAAATCCTTCGGTATGCGTTTCACATTAACACACTCCCTTAAGTACTCAATCTCGAGTTGATTGCTTTTATAAGTGTAGAGTTTGTCTTTTAGTTCGCCAAAATCATTCTCTATGGTGTTGTAGTTATTAGAGGACACAGTACCTTGGTTGAATGTAAATTGCCGACCTGCCCAGGTGGTGAAATTGAAGTCCTTGGGCTGTTTCTCAGGTCTGCTGGTCTTCGAACGAGCCGTGCCTTCACTGTGCTCATTATTAGGTACCCTTTATGTGCTGGGATTAGTCGGAAATAAGGAGTGTAAACCACTGTTAGTTCCATTTGCACCAGTCAGTGGAGATTTCCTCTTAGCTTCAATAGCATGTTGTTAGTTCCCAGGTAGAGGGATACTGCTACCGTTGTTTTCTTTTACGAGGTTGGTGAGTTGCGTTAACATCAAAACTACCTGGTTGAACTATGTACGAGTCACCGGGACGTCATCTCCGTTTTCTCTAAATAGCTGAGGAGTTTCAGCAGAATTAAACGATTCAGCTTCTCCAGCCATGGAAAAAGCAACGCAGCCAGGAATCCAGAAAAGCACAAACAGGACCAATAAAAAATAAATCCAAGGTGGAAAACCAAACCAAAACAGACTGCTGCTCAGAAAGTCCAATTCTTTAATACGAAACCATGAAAAACAATGAAAACACAAGCGGTTTCACTCGGTCTGTGCCGAGCTTTATCAAGTGAACATCCAAAGTGCTGCAAGGCTTTACATACACTGAAGTTAATTATTAATTAATCAATTAAAAAATTAATCAATTAAAAAATTAAAGCTTAAAAATGCTGGAGTTGATTGTTAAAAATGCTTCTTTGTTAAAAGTTAAACGTGGTACATTATAATAAAAGTATACAGTAAATATTAAAACTGAAATGTAAAATAATCGAAAGTAACTGTAGGCAGTGCATTTAGCAATAAATTAAAATAAATCATTTATCATATTTCACTTGAAGATTTTTTATCAGCAATGAATGAGCTTCTCATAATCGAGCCTTTCTTAGCTTGAGGACACTGTTTATGTTGATGTTGTCATTTAATCCAGGGTGTCTGCCTGCATCTAGTTTAAGTTGCCATATAAGTTCCTTGTATTCGAGGGTCGTCTCCCAGTCACCTCCCCTAGCATCCGGGGTAACTTCCTCCAACACTATGAATTTAAGATCTATCCCAGGGCAAGTGAGTGAATGCTTATAGAATGCGTTAGACTCCCTTTGTTTACTTAGATCATAAAAATGTTCGTAGAGTCTTTTCCTAAATGGCCTCTCAGTTTTGCCAACATAGAAGCTTGAACAGGTGGTGCAAAACCCTAGGTAGACAACCTCTTTACTCCTACAGGTGTAGTGATGATATGATTTGATGTTAAAATTCCTGGAGGGAATGTAAAGTGTTGGAGCATTGATAATAGCATGGCATTGATTACAGGACCCACATTTGAAAGTGCCTAGTCGTGTGTTAGAGTTATTAGCCTGGAAATTAGGTTTTCTTTCAAATAGTTCCTTGAAATTAATGTCCCTCTTTCTTACAAATTTAGGGTGTGGTGGGAGGGCATCTTTGAATTCTTCGTGAAAGGTCAGTACAGGCCAGTGCCTCCTGATGATCTCCTCAATAGCAGTGGAGTTGCCGGAATAGGTATAGATAAAACTATTCCGGAAGGTGTCAGATATCGCTGTTGTGTTAGTTGTGACAGAAGGTTGCCCTGTACCAAGAAGTGGTGGAAATGTTGTTTCTCTATTATCAATCACTTCCTTAGCTAAGGAGGTGATAAGGGAGAGAGGGTATCCCCTGTCTACAAACATGGACTGCAAAAAATGTATTTCATCCAAAAAATCAACAGTGGAGCTGCACATCCTAGAGGCTCTAATGAACTGGCCCTTAACAATGCCTTTTTTCTGATAAAATGGGTGTGCACTTTGAAAATGCAGAAAAGAATTAGAAAAAGTAGGTTTCCTGTAAAGTTTAGAAAGGAATGTTGAATTGTTATAATTTTATATAAAGTCACGTCAAGATAGTGAAGTTCGTGCTTGTTAATGTTGTGAGTGAACACCAAGAAGGGGGTAGTGGAATTGATATAACTAAAAAAATCCTCAAACTGATTGAGGGTCCCATTCCATAAAATACAGATGTCGTCTAGGTATCTTCTATAATGAGTTAAATATTGAACCCAAGTAGAAGAAAAAATGAACATACGTTCCCATCTGTGCAAAACAGCGTTGGCATAAAAAGAAGCGCATGAGGCACCCATGGCCACTCCTTTCCTTTGTCTAAAAAGCTCACCATTAAAGAATATAAAATTGTTCTTTAATAAAATTTCCATAAACTCCACTAGAAGACCAGTCACCTTATTGTTGAGATTAGTTTTAGTGGTTAAGAAATCGTTAAACCACTCGAGCCCTGCTGGGTGGGGTATACTAGGAAACAGGTCTTTGATGTCTATAGTTATCATAAGGAGTTCAGATGAGAAAAAGGAAGGTTGAATGTCTCTGAGAAAATCTCAGGAGTCTTTGCAGACGTGATCTAAAAGTGGGATGAGTTGCTTAGTAACATGGTCAATGAATTTACCTAAGGGTTCAGTGATGCTTCCTGCCCCTGAAACAATAGGCCTAAATCTCAAGGGGTCCAAGCCTTTGTGAATTTTCGGAATCCCGAAAATTACTGGTATTTTGGGTTTCTCAACATGCAGATAGTTGAACAATTTTTCATTTATAGCTCCTTGGAGCAAATGGTCAGTAAGCATATATTTGATTTTGGAAAAGGCTATGTTAACTTCATTTCTAGATACAATTTCGTATTGTTCATTGTCCTGTAACATGTCATGGATGTAAATGTCATAGCTGGAATTATACATCAGGACAACCCCACCGCCCTTGTCTGGTTTCATGACCCTAATGTTTTCTTTTTTCAAATGGTTAATAAACCAGATTTCATATTCATTTAAGTTAACTAACTGTGGTTGTATTCCTTGGGAATGTAAAGTTCTAAAATCTTTCTCAACTAGTTCTTCAAAAAGTTTAATTAAGGGGTGCACAGGTGGGTTGAAAGTGCTAGTTCTACAGAGCCCTGTATTGGTATAGGGCTGCCCTTTAAAGTAATGTGCTAGATTTAAATTTCTAGCAAAGAGTTTTAGTTCAACTAAAATTTGGGATATATTACAGGAGCGTGCGGGGACAAACTGGAAACCCCGAGTGAATAGGTCGAAGGTCAAATCTGTAATTTGCAAATCAGTATAATTGTATATAATGAAGTTGTCTTTTTTAACTATAGAACAATTGTGGCCTGCAGTGTTGGAAAAGTTATAGTGTAGGAGTACCATTTCAGGGACAATGAGGATGTCATTTAACCATGTTTGTTGCTCCACATGTGAGGGGATTGTTTCTGTCCCCATGCCCCCGTCCTGCCGGGGGGGATGCTGAAAATCCTGATGGGAATTCTTTCTACCTTTCTCAGCTAACCTCTCACTCCTATGGGGGGGTTCATGAGTAGCTGTAGAATAGAAATCAGCCCCCTTGTTTTGGTTGTTTTGATTGTCCTGTTTATGTTCCCACCGGGTAATATTAGGAGAGGGGTAGGCTGTTCCTTCTCTATATTCAGCTAAATCCCTGTCTAACTTACGTATCTTTTGGTTAAGTATTTTTGAACAGAATTGATCGACTTCATTAAAAACATTGTCATAATCAAACTTCACAGTTAAAAATTTATTGTCAGTAACAAGGGAGTTGTTTAAAACATTTAACTCGTTTATAAGAGTATCAGCCTTCGCTTCATACGCTGAAATCATCACATTTAAAACCTCCAGTCCAGCTCTTGTCAAAAATTTCACACAGTTTTTTTGTAATATAAAGTCCCCGGTTGAACATTATTAGGGAACTTATAAAAACGCAAACCCTTCGGTATGCGTTTCACATTAACACACTCCCTTAAGTACTCAATCTCGAGTTGATTGCTTTTATAAGTGTAGAGTTTGTCTTTTAGTTCACCAAAATCATTCTCTATGGTGTTGTAGTTATTAGAGGACACAGAAAGGCCTCAATGAGACCAATGACTGGTGTCAGAATCATGGCCTTAAGCTCAATGCCAAAAAATGTGTCGGCATCCCCCTAGGGAAAAACCTAGTTCCCTTGAATTACCACATCAATGGTAGTTCACTGAACACAGAAGGCATTGTAAGAAATCTGGGAACACAGGTTGACAGCAACCTCTCTTTTGACCACCACATTGACACTGTGGTCAGAAAGTCCTTCTATGTGGCACATCTCATTACTAAGGGTTTTGCATCCAGGAAAAAAGAGGTCATTGTCTCCCTCTACTCTTCCCTCATTAGGCCAATCATTGAGTATAATGCCCCATTTGGCATGTACCTCAATAGACACCTGCAACAACTGGAGAGGCCGCAAAAGTACCTCACAAAGAGGATCCTAGGCCTTAAACACTTGTCCTGTATGGACAGACTCAAAAAAGTCCAACTATTCTCTGTCTCATATCGCCTACTTAGAGGCGATCTCTGCTTGACTTACAATGTCTGACACAACTCTGTTCAAAATGCTACATCTAAAGAAATCCCAATCCCTCCACACCACACGCTCCAGAGACCTCAACCTCATTACCACAATTAACAGAACATGCTGGAGGGACAAGTTCATAACCCAGAGACTGCTCTTACTATGGAATAGACTTCCCATACATATCAAGCAGAGCACCTCACTGGCCCTCATCAAGAGAAATCTTGATGAGTGGATGGGAAATAGAAAATTTACCTTGGGGATCACTCCAGTGGCTCTTCTTGACAATGGCACTGGGAAGAAAGGTTGGGTGGCACGATGCCAGGTTAATCCAATGGGCTAGGCTTGTAAAGGCTCCAGGGCCATTAGCCTAGTACACAGTACACACCTATGAGCCTATATATATATATATATATATATATATCTATAGATATATATCTATAGATATATATCTATAGATATATATCTCTATAGATATATATCTATATACATATATATATATATATATATATATATATATATATATATATATCTATGGGTCTACTTCACTTGACCTAAAACCCATTTAACTGACATCCATTTGACCAACACCCAATTGACCTAAATTTCATTTGGCCTAAAACTCATTTGTCTGATTCCTATTTCACTGACATTTAAGACATAGACTTGTTGTGGGTTTTCCTTCACCTGTGACTTGCTTGTGATAAAAATAATTGCCGTAACTTATAGTGCTGACTATTAGAATTCTGATAGTCATGTAGAAAGTAGTGTTGTAGTGTTTCTAAATGTGGGTTTTTCTATTTATATTTTTATGGAAAGTATCTAAAGTAATTTGGCAAATGATTTGTGCATTCCCAGCAGTAGTGGCAGCATGTAGAATACTGTAAGCAAATTAAAGGTATATGCCCTTTTTCCCACTGTAGTGCGATCCTGGAGTTATTATATATAATTGGGGGGTGGGGACCACAGTCCCCACATTGGGGAGTGTGGCCACCCACCTAGTTTGGTTGTACATTGTCCCGTTTCTATTAAGAGCATCAGTAAGTAGTTTTCAAGTTCTGGAAAGGGTTAGTTATTGATGTTCTAAGTGTGCTTGTCTGTGGTTTAAGATTTAGTATGTTGAAATTCAGCATTGTAAGCTGTCGGTGAAATGGGAGTCAGTAAAATGAGTTGTCAGTCAAATGAAATTTAGGGCAATAGGGTGTCGGTCAAATGGGTGTTAGTCAAATAAGTTTTGGGTCAAGTGAAGTAGACACCCATGCAAATGGACAATAGAGGTACAACTGCTGAATCCTACACAAATGCACTTTATAAGCACTTACACGAGTGTATGGATCGTGCTATCCCTAACAGAACCAAGATACTATCCTCCAAAAAAAGGAAGCCAATCTGGTGGTCTTCTGCCATAAACAAACTCTACAACAGAAGAAAGAAACTGTTGCAAAAAAGAGAAAAATCCCACGATTGCAGGAACTCCCTGGTCAGCCTCAGTAAGAAGCTGAGATCCCTCATAAAATCCTCCAAAGCTAGTTATGAAAACAAAATTGCCACTGATTCTAAAGACAACCACAAAGCATTCCATAGCTATGTCAAAAATCTCAATGGCAACACTCAGATCTGCTCTGAGTTACAGCACAATGACACTAAATATACAGAACCAACTGATATTGGCAACATCCCGGCAGATAGGTTCAGTGCTAACTTTACCCCCCTCTCACCCCCTAAAGGCCCCATCTTTATACTGGAAGAATGCAAAGTTCCTGTAATCACGGCTGCACAGGTAAAAACCTCACTCTCCAAAGTCAAGAACACAGCATTCATGGGACCTGACAACATCCCAGGCTGCCTTCTACATGAACTACAGAATGAACTGGCACCCCACCTAAGTACCATGTTCAATCATAGCCTCACCTCAGGCTTTGTGCCCATTGAATGGCGCACGGCGACAGTTATCCCACTCCACAAAGGGGGGCCACAACAGACCCCAGGAACTACCACTCCATTAGCCTGACAAGCCTCGTCTGCAAGGCCATGGAACGTATCATCATGGAACTCATAAACAAAGACATTGGAGATCTCCAAACTCTGGACCTCACACAGTTTGGGTTTGTAAAAGGCAGATCATGTCTCCTAAACCTGATAGACTTTTTTGAAGTAGTCACCAAAGCCATAGATGAGGGTAAGGTGGTTCACACAGCTTATCTAGATCTCGCCAAGGTGTTCGACACCATCCCCCACTGTAGAATTATAGATAAACTCACTAAACTAGGTATAAATCCCTATGTCACAAGATGGGTTGCCAACTGGCTCACTGACAAAACCCACACTGTGAAAGTAGCAGACTCCAAATCTGACTTCAGATCACTGACAAGT
>NC_056732.1:1870540851-1870565851 GCF_019279795.1 Protopterus annectens
GCCAGCCATGGCTCCAGTGCATAACCTGCATCCCCACTAGGTGTCCATGGGATGTCCCCATTGGCAAATGTCTGGTACAGCTGCGTCAGATGCCAGATGTGGGAATCGTGGTAGCTCCCAGGACAGCCAGCACACACATTCATTATTATGCCCTGGGCATCACACATGACCTGGCAGTTGATGGAGGGGAAGCCCTTGCGGTTGATGTATGCCCTACCCCGTTCACCAGCTGGTGCTTTGATGCATATGTGCGTGCAGTCTATTGCACCCACTACCTCAGGGTACTCCGCTATTTGCTGGAAGAGACACATATTGCTGGCCAATACCTCACGGGCATTGGGGAAATATACATGATCACTGACATGTGCTGACATGGCATCCAGGAACTGGTGCAGTACCCTGGAGGCTGATGCCTGTGATATCCCCATCATATCACCAGTTGGTCTCTGGAAGGTACCTGTTGCTAGTATTCTTAGGCCAACACATACCTTGGTTTCCACTGGGATGGGTTCCCCTCTGTTGGTTCTGTGTGTGAGGCGTGGTCTGCACAGCTCCACTATTTGCTGCAGGAGGTCTCTGTCCACTCTGTAGCGCTCTACTATCTCCAGCTCATGTAACCCATGGTAGGTGACCCTGGGCCTGTACACTCTTCTCCGTCTCCTCACTGTGGGTTGTCTGGCACCATCTGCATTGTCACCACCCTCAGCAAGTCACCTATGTCTCATTATGACAGCTATGGCAGCCCCTAACATTTCTGCTCTGAGTTCAGCTTTTTCAGTTTTCACTTCTGATAACTTAACTCCTGTCTTGCAGTGTCTCTTGAGAGAAACATCCTGCACTGCTGTTTGCAGAGTTTTAAGTGCTGGGCTGGGCTACTATTCTGCCTGTGTAATTGCCTGCATCTAATTGTTTTCACCTGCTAGCTCCAGCAGTATCCCCTGCTAGCTTCCTACTAAATCTGTTGCTTCCTTTTTCCTTCTGTTTCCTCAGGGTGGAGCCGTGTGTAAACCAGCAGAAACACGCTCACAGTGCCTTACATGTGCGCACACATGCTTACACAGTTCAGAATCTGCTTATTCAGATTACAACGCGTGCACACCCGCGCAAACAGTGTTAAACAGCTACCAACACGCTCCCACATGCTCAGTCTGTCTTACACGCACGCACATTGCCTTACTCGTGCTTCATGGTGCGCACACGTGCGCATACATGTCCAGCAAGAAACTTTGGTGTAGGCAACAGTGTACACCTTCCATTTCTTGACTTTCTCATGCTTAGTTAGTGACACACCTCTTTCCATGATATCTGTTTGACATCTGTCATGTAACTCTGACCTCCAATGAACTGCATTTCTTTCTACCATTCCCCCCTGTGATGTCACCTATCTCCTACTCTGTTCCTCCCCCTTCTGTAACTCTTATACTACTCAGACTGTGCTCATTTGCTATGTGACAGTGGAATTCAGTATTCTAACACTCATTTGCATCAGATTGCCTACTAATGCTTAGTCACATGTCTTAGACTCAGCTTCCCCCCTTAGCAACCACTACACTGTGGCCATGTTGGTTTTGGTCTGCTGGTCCCTGCATTAACATTCCACAGCGCAGCCCATTTGCGCGGGGCTGCGCTGGGTTTAAACATCGGCAATCGTCGAAAAAAAATATATATTTTTAATATATTTGCATCAGGTTACTTTGCCAATGGCCACATATTTGGCCATTGGCATGCTGCCTGACACATATGCACCCTTTATTTGGAGCTGACATGGCTCCATTACAGCTTTTGCAGAAACGTACTCAGTTGTCAACTGAGTACATTTCTGCAGCTAAAACGGCTCTTACACGGGCTGTTCTGGGCTTCCTGGATCGCTACTCATCCTCATTTGCATGCTATTCGGCTGCAAGTGAGGTGATTAGCTTAGCCACGCCCACTCCATGCAAGAGCCGTTTTAGCTTGTCTCTTACACGGACTTTAGACTGTTCCTGGATCGCGAAGGCTGCATGGAATCTTACACTACTCTTAGACTCCGTGCAAGCCTTCGTGAATCTGGCCCATTGTTTCATCTACAAATAAAGTGCCTGTTGCCCTTGAAGAATAAATTGCCTATGTTGCATGCATTAAAAAAATGATAAGCTAGTAATACCGCAATAGGGAATGGATAGCAAACTGATAACAGGTTCATAGTTACTAGGTATCTTTGCCAAAAAGGACTGCAGCATCCACCCCCTTTACAACATCAGCAATGCATTTATCTACTGTGGAGTAGAACCCACAGCCTTCTGCATCAAAAGCAAGTACACTACCTGTTGTGCTATTAACAATGCAAGCAGACTTAGCATAAGCAACACTAAACTTTTGTTCCCCTGCAGCTCATAGCTCCTTGTAAAATCTACACGACACTCAGCTGTATCTCTGAACTTTGCAGCACAAGATAGCTGGAAAAAGCCAAAATTTATTGGGGGGAGGGACAATGGGCCAAAAACCAGGGACACATTTTAAACATTGCTTGCATAATGTTGGAAAGTTGCTAGAATAAAATGCTGTGTTACCACCATACATTTCATTGCCACGTCTTGAACCCAGGGGACACTGTGCAAAACAGTTAGAGAAACATACCACTGTGCCAAATCAGCTGAAACAGAGGAAGACAAACTTAAATGGCCACTATTTAGTTAATTCAGTTCTCATCATAGCTGTCAACCTCACCTGAAAAAAGCCAATAATGTGGGAATACAGCTGCCAAACTTTCAGTGAATTCAGTTCTCACCATAGCTCTCAACCTTAGCACAAAATACCTGGACAAGGCCAATAATGGGGGAATACAGCCCCAAAAATATGGGTAAATTTCAAATATCCATGTTATAAACTTAGACAATTGCTAGAATAAAAGGTTTTGTTTTACCATGTACTTTTTGAAGAATATGAAGTCTGAAATTCAAATGCCTGTTATTTTTAAACATTTGTTAACCAGGAAACTAGTCTGACTTGGAACAAAACAAAGCCAAATTTCAGCAGAGTGAAACACTCCAGACACATCTTTGTAAGGGATGGGAGGACATGCAAACTGCACACAGAAGGCACCCCAGCCAAGAATCAAACCATAGAACCTGTAGCTGTCAGGCAACAATGCTACCAGTGCACCACTGCACTACTAACCTTTGCAAGGAAATATGAAGATACGGAAACCACAGATTTTATGACGAACAGAACAAATATGAGGCAAAACTCTGCATTTTTTTTTTACAAATAGTGGTGGGGAGGGAATTCAGGTCCTTGCCACCTTCATCCAAGGTACAGGGTTCAAGCCTGAGTATTTCTACCCCCCAGTATGTGTTAACAAGGGCATTTCACATATGTACACAAACTCTAAGGTAACATACTACTAGCAAAAGTAGGAATTCCTTGACCTTTTTGCATTCGCTGAAGGTGTTACTGATGAGATGACAAGAACCCTAATTTCTTCACTTTCAAAGGACATCTTGCCTTGTAGCATCTTAGGTTTTTGTTACAGTGCCAGTTAGCAGCATGAGCAAGCAACAGGCAGATGTGCTGTGGGACCTTTGAACCACAGTCAAAGGCCCACAAATCAAATTGGGACACTTCTAGAACACTCTGAATGTATTCTAATTTGAGAAATCACTATAAAAAGTCTGGTTCATGGAAAAACTACTGTGTGTGTGTGTGTGTGTGTGTGTGTGTGTGTGTGTGTGTGTGTGTGTGTGTGTGTGTGTGTGTGTGTGTATGGTAAGATTGCTTTAGGTTATATCAGGAAACATCCCAGGTTCAGATTCTAAGGTCAGCTCCTTGTTCAAGAAACAACACCCCAAAACTCCAGGGACTGAAAAGGCTTGACCTGGCTACTGCTGCTCTTATGAATGTCCTAATAGCAGCCATGTGATTGGCCATTTTATAAAATTACATTATATCCAAGTCCACAGCAATGCAAGGAAAATCAAGATAAAAGGACATATGTGGAGACATGAATCTCCTGAGGTGTTGTACAGGTAGCCTGTTGACCTTTCAAACCACAACACGTGCTTTATAGCTAAGATGCCAACACCCACAGTGACAAAAAAGGTGTGTATTCCCTGACAGTCACAAACTTATTGGGAGCAAGGTTACTACACAAGCTAAGAAGCTCTCAGGACATGTGAAGTCTAAAGCTGTCAGGCCAGTGGGTAGTAGAAGACTCACAGTATGCAGTTACAACAACGGCTTTTAAGTCCATTTATCAATCACAACATCTGTCACAAAGAAAGTTTAATACCTTCCAACAAATTTAACCACTTGCAGAATGCATAAAAAGACAAGGGAGGCCATGTAAGAGCAGCTTTTGTAAACTGCAGAGGTCCCATGAGATGCAGTCAAACCTGCTGTGGTTTCTGACATCCCTCATGTTCTGTTTGTAGTTATTATATCACTGTGCCTAAGTTTATGTCGGGTTTGCAGTTCTCGTCACGGAAGTAAAGCAGGAAGGAAAGTATATGAATTCATGTGATGGGTTTGCCATTTCATTTTTCTCTGCTACCTTCTGAGCTGTTTTGCATTAGCCATATTGAATGAGTATGAAAACAAATCACTCCAAATTAAGGTCAGAGCACCAATGTTCAGCAGATCTCATGGTTACATTCCCATTGGGTAACCTGTTGGCTGAGAGGTCAGCCTTGGTAACATTATAATACACTGTTGATGTTGGCAAAGCAATCATTGTGTACAAACTCAGTTGTGTCTTGTTATGATGTGGAATTTACCAAAATAAACATACTTTGGAAGACAGTGTACACATTATTCCAATGAAATACAGTTGCAAAGAAAGCAAATATCTAAAGAAGGCTCGTCAGTGTTTCTTAATTTATACATATTTTGAGCTGCCATGTTGCAAAAGAAACAAGATTCATACCAGCAACATAAAGTCAGTATTCAGAATTTGCATCATAATGTCAGACAGTACAGAGGCTTAAGGCTATGATCTGTTAACAATTTTAGTCCTATAGTCTTGCATTTTATTGTCTTAACTTGTAAACTGTGACTGAGAGCAAGTCATTTAACCAGACAGTGCTCTTGGGTTACCTTTGAAAAGAGAAGCTAGTGACAAGTGGACATACATGATTAGAAAATTAATAAAATATACTTTGCAACATACAATAGTCAACATTACACTACAAGGTTTCCCACATATAACTTCTTAATACTTGTTTCAGTCAGCTATAGAAAGCCCAGTAAGGCAGTGCCCTAAGTTTATTAAAAAATAGTAAAGCAATTCTTCTAATGACAGCTTTCTAAAATAAAATAACAATTCAATTCCTAACCAGTTAAACTCCTCCCATGTTCTTATTATGTGCAGCCACTGGCTTAGACACCCCAGCACTTTTAAAACAAAGTAACTTAAATAGCCATTGTATGCATCTGGTATTTTGTGGGATAAGAGCTTTACTTACCATGGGTTTAACCAGAAATTTGCATTTTGTACTCAAACCTCATAATGTGGCTCCTAACATCCACCTATTTAAAAAAAAATTGTTCGACCTTCAAAATATTGCCCCAATATGCTTCAGAAAGGAGTAAGCTATTTTTATCTGTTTCCGCTTATAATCACAAAAATATTTTAAGAGGTATGTTCCTATCATGTAAGCATAATTTGTACAGTTCTATGCAAGCAGTGGCATGCTGTACTTGATTAACAACACAACTCATTTATTTCAGTTTATAATTATTCATATGATGCATCTAAGTGATCTATCATCTAACTGACAATATACATACCACCAAGAGAAAGAAGAAAAGCGAACGAAATAGGCCGCCAACGCCAAGCAATAAAAAAATCCAGCACTTAGTCAAATAAATCCTCAAGGCTCAAGTCCACAACCTAAACTGGCTGCAACTGTTTGCTTCTTGCCCTTTTCCCAGCACATAAAGCCCGGAAAGAGAGTGAGAACCAATCAGCAGCCATTTAGCCCATCAACGTCAAGTACGTGCCTGCGGACGTGGCAGTCCGAACCCCTTCCAATTCTATGCGGTTTGGAACTGCATAGACTGCTGGGCATCACTCCGATGCCTTAACTGGCTCTCCGGACTGCAGCTCCAAGTAGAAAGAAAAAAAAAACTCATTTTTTTAAAACCGCCGCGATCGACAGTGCGCATGCTCATCAGTCGGCGTAAAGCAAGCAGCCGGCTGACAGAGATGAAAGACAGACAGTAAAAATAAAAAAAAAACAAAAAAGTAATTTTTTTCTTTTTTCCTTTTCTTGCTGAGGGGGCTGCAGTCCGGCAGTCCGATGGCACGAGCCGCCCCTGCATAAATGGACTTGGTCCTTTTCTACACAGACAAAAAAAGAATTATTCCTTGAACAACTTTAAGTTACTCACTTCCTGTGTGCCTATGAAACGTGTCCCTACACAGTGCTGCTAACCTTATTAATATTCATAAACTAAAGCATGTGAAGAAAGTGTATGGGGAGGGGTTTGTATAAATATTTAATGAGATAGGCTGGTCTATCTACCTTTCACCCCATACTGCTACATTCTGTATTTTCTATTCACCCTGCAGTGCATTAGTAATAACACATCAGTGCTTGCCACACGGCAGGAAGGTAACACATACCTCTCAAATGTACAGATTTTCACAGAATGTCCAGATTTTTGCCTCATATTTTTGGTCTGTTACTCATAAAATTATGGTTTTCTAGCAGCTCATTGCCAAATCTTTGAGGATTGAATTAAGAAAATAATGACAGACGTTTGGGATTCAGACTTCAAGCCCTTCAGAAAATTCATGCTAATGCAAATTTATTTATTTTATTTATTTTACATTTGTTGACCGGGATAATCCGACTGGATATATATCCATTTTCAGCGGAGGCCCGGGGAGAAAAGCTCCAAGATAATAACACACATTGAACATTTAGTAAATGCTAGTTTCAAGCAGATTACAGTCATAAACAATACCAGCATTTAGCACATATAGTACTAACGTATTATAAAACACTTTACAAAACAACATTATTTTCAAAGTTATGTTTACATAACATTACATTCAGGTTTAAGACACATTGAGCAGCAATTATACAATTGACCCTTCCTGAAATGGAGTGGTAGAAAAACGTTAGAAGTAGCTGAAGGTAAGGCACCTAAGATGTGTTATTCTGTCAACTTTCTAAGTTTGTAAGAGCATTGGTTCATAGGTGTATACTAAGATAACAAGTACTAGGGCCCTTATAACCTTAGCAATATGACCCACAAATTTGATTTATATTGGTGATTTACTGACTGCTTCTGTTCATCATAGATCTAGGAGCCAGACCAGGCATGAATATTCGATTACCCATCCAATGGTCCCTCTTGCATTTAAATAGGAATAGAGAGGAGCTCTACTTCTCATGGATGGGGAGTCTGTTCCAGAGAAAGGGAATTCTCTGAGAAACATATCTGTCTCTCCAACATGTCCTGTTTATGTCACAAGCATAATTTAGGTATTTTAATCTAGTACTTCTGATGCTGTTTGTTTTACGGATGTGCAAAAAGTTCATCAAAAAAGGGTCTAGGGATGCCTTCTGTGCCAGCAAAGATCACCTCTCAGAATTCTGTATAATACCGAGTAAAACGACAGGACTTGAGGGGATCAGAGTAGGACATTGTGTTTACTCACTGTATTTTTTTTTGTGTAAGGAACCTTTGTGAATATATTTTCCAACCTCTTAGAGCAAGAAATCTGGACAAAGCTACAAATTATGGTAGGACAAAGACCCAAAAATAGGGACACTTTTTAAATATTGCTCTTACAACTTAGAAAGTTGATAGAATAACAGGTGTTGCATTAGCATGAGTTTTCTGAAGGATATGAAGTCTGAAATTCATATGTGTCATAGGTTCATAGGTGGGTACTAGGCTAATGGCCCTAGACCCTTTACAAACCTAGCCCATAGAAGTGTCCTGGCATTGTGCTGCCAGACGTTTGTTTTTTAACTTCATTTCTCAATGATTTGCCATTGATTTTCCAGAAAACCACAATTTTGTGAGAAACAGACCAAAAATACAAGTAAGAAATCTGGACATTCTGTGAAAATCAGGACAATTGAGAGGTATGTTTGTGTATATTCCAGTTGCTGCATGTTTCTAGTCAAGTATATACCGAAGGGGCATTATACTCTATGTTGGGTCTGATCAGAGCTGCGTACAGTGGTATGATGACCTCTCTAGACCTAGATGCTTATAAGTTGAACAACATAGAAGGATTTTCCTACACTTTGGACACATGTTGTTCGAAGGCTAGGTTACTATCTACATCAGTTCCCAGCAACCTAACTGGTGAATCAACTTTTAAGGTTGCTTTATTGATGACATAGTTTCCTGGGGTGGTAGTCCTCCAAAAGGTACTATAATGCATTTCTTAATATTGAGTTTTAAGCCATAGCTTTGACATCAAGCATTTGTCTGTATTAGGCCTTTCTAAACGGTGCTATTATCTTAAAGGGATTAAATGACTGCTCCCAGTTTGCAATCATCCACAAACTTGATCAGCCAAAGACCTTTGATAATGAATTTGACATCCAAGAAGTACATGTCAAAGAGGAGTGGGCCCAGTGCAGAGCACTGATGGCTGGCCTCTTTGTGGAGGTGGACTCACTGAGTCTAACTTCATAGGTCCTATCAGTAAACCAGCTTGCTATCCAGTGTGTTATAAAGGGCTTTATACCTAGTTGCTTAGGTTTATTGCCATAGAGGAGTATTGTATCACATGTTTAGCCAGATCTAGATAGCAGTATCCACCATTTTCCCCTCATCCATTGCCTTAGTGACTTTCAAACATGTCCACCTGATTCAGTAAGCATGAGCTTCCTTTGACAAAGCCAAACTGGGATGAATCTATTGTCTGGAGGTCTCCCATGTCCTTGTTGACAATTGTCATGATAATTATTTCCATAGCTTTGCAGATAAGACTAGTCAGACTAATGGGTTTGTAGTTTCCAGAATCTGTTGAAGGCCCTCCCTTATGAAGGGAGATGACCATTGCAGTCCTCCATTCACATGGCACAAAGCCTGTTTTAAGACTATAGTTAAATAATTACTACAGTTGTCCTGATAAGTCATATTTTAGGCTATTCAGGAGGCACCCTGGAATGCTATTGGGTTAATGCAGCCAGTACATGTTCCCTAGTTAGAGTTGGTGGGGTTATAATTGAGGGCAATTTTGAGGGGATGGTTGAGGGTGAAAGGGGGTAAAGTTGGAACTGAATATGTCTGCTAACAGGTTCACTATATTGCCAGGCTCAGTAAATGTGAAACCATTAACCACCACTTCAACACACACTGTGCACTGTCCTTGAGGTTTCCAATGTAGATGCAGAAGGCCTTATGGTTATCGTTCACTTTGGAGGCTATCTTAACTTCAAAGTTGGCTTTGCTTGACCTCATTAGCCCTCTTAATTGTCTATTTATTTTTATTAGAGAGTTTCTATATTTGTAAGAATTACCCTTCCTAATTTTTGCCATATTTTTTTTTCTTTTGTTGAATATCCTGTTTAATTTGGTATGCAAACATGGTGGTTTGTTTCAAGGGATAGTCTTGGTCTTACTTCTGGTAAGTACAGCAGCCTCTATGCAGCCATTGACATGATTCTACAGAGTTTCTGACAGCAATACAATATAGGCTGCTGTGTTCTCTGGGTTTGTAAGGACATTGGATGTTGACAATACATCACTTAATAAGAGGTAATCTGCCTTGGAATAGTTCCTAACTGTTACTGGTTTGAATGGGATTATGGATTTGATTTTGATTTCTAAGGAGATAGCTGTATGGTCACACCTTACCAGGGAGGATAAGATAATTGGGAGGTGGTCAGCACTCTCCATATTTGTAAGCACGAGGTCCAGTATGTTGGAGCCTGTAGTGGCCGTGCTCACTATTTGATCAAGATTGTTTGTATTTATGAAGTCCAGGAGTCTCTGTAACCATAGATGTGAGGCCATGTAGGATTCACAGTCTACAAAGAGGTAATTAAAGTCTCCCATGAATCGGGTGTTAGGTTGGATGGTAAGTGTCTCCAGTAGGTCCATCCATGCATTGTGACCTTCTTGGAACATGGAGAGTGACCTATAGCTTGCTAGGATAGAGTATGGGATTTTATCTATGGTGATCTGTATATGCAGGAATTCCAGTGCCTCATTCTGTGTGACCACCCTAGAGGTATGCTTGTTATTGATGCATATTGAGACAACTCTTCCTTTAGCCCTTGTCTCTGTAGCTACTGATCTAAAAGTGTGGAAGGCACTGAAACCTTGCACTGTGTGGGTACTCTCTGCCACTTTAAACCATTTCTCTGTAACTGCACAGATGTTTATGTTCTCAAGTGTGAAGAGGGCTAGTGTAGTTTTTTTGTTTAACTCATTAACCCTGAGTACCTTCTCAGGGCACCTTAGGGCTTACATCCGATTGTCTCTCTGAGGCACTTGAAAATGTATGCTGTTCCACCCGAGTGCCTTCCAACAGTGCAGGTAAGTTTGCAATCCATTTTTAGCTCCACTATTAAAAATTTAGTTGAAAAAGTACCTGAACTTTGTCAGGTACCTTCTGATCCTAGATTTCACTGTGGAGTAACATGTTTATATTTAAGATTTTGGAGAAAATCGGCTTGCCATGCACTGTGTATCTGCTTGTGATCACAGCAAGCCGATTCTGTATGATTTCCAGGAAGCAAGTGGTGGCAGCCAATCGGATTCTTGCAATCCAAGCCACCACTTGTCTAGCATCTCCATCCCCAGACCTAACTTTTCTTTGTTCTATGACAATAAATAGAGGGTCCTCCAGTACCAATTCCCTTTCTTTTTCTCTGATCTGTTATTTGTTACTGGAGCAGTCTATCTATTGAAACAGAACATTTTCTGTACACCGTTTGTGAAGACCAGCGATAACTCATCAGTTCAGCAGTGAGAAACCCTGAAAAGCAAGTCCCATACAGCTTAGATTTTCTGATCCACAATAAGGTAAGTGTTCACTGCATTGAATTGCACAGACAAGTTAAAGTAAGTGTGCGATAGGGATGGACGTTAGGGTCAGGGTGTGGGTAAGGTAAGTGTGTGATAGTGACAGACGTTAGGGTAGGGTGCGGGTCAGGTAAGTGTGCGATAGTGACGGACCTTAGGGTTAGGGTTGGATTAAGGTTAGTGCATAGATAGTTGTGCATGTAAGGTTTAGTATAGGTTTGTAAGGTTTTTGGTGTGCTTGTGTTGTGTGTGTGTTTTACGGGAAAGGTATTTGTTTTGTTGATTGTCGGGATTTTGGTTTGTCGGGCATGTGAAGTTTTGTGTTTTTGAACTTTCTTTTTTTGTCGGTTTTTTCATGTCGGTTATTTTGTTGTCGGTGTTTTGGCGTGTCAATGTTATCAGGTAGACCTATATATATATATATATATATATATATATATATATATATATATATATATATTGTTTTTTCTTTTCGGCTTTTCCCGGTTAGGGATTGCCACAGCGGAACTCCAGTCCACTAATGATTGGCAGTAGATTTTCATGTGCCGAGTTGCCAGCTCTGATGCACAACCTTCAATGAAGGTACACGCATTCACGCATGTCTTCACGCAGAAGTCGCTCTAGCTGAGAATCGAACCGGACAGCGTCTTACTGTGAGACGATATCACTACCACAGCACCACCTATATATATATATATATATATATATATATATATATATATATATATATATAATGTGTATTGCTTTCCACACTGGATCCACACTCTGAACCTCTCACTGCAAAACATCTGACCAAAGGCACTGTTATTGGGGTGAAGAGGCCCAAAGTAAGTATCTCTTGTAATTATTGACATCATTCCTTCTTCCACAGCTGAACAGATCTGCCTTGCAGCACAATAACCAGCACTTACAAGTCTTGAACCCAGGACACTGCACTACATAGACACAACAAGTTAACAGTAAGCTATCTCAACTGTAAGATGTCAGGATGACATCAACACACACACACACACACACACACACACACACACACACACACACACACACATGTGTGTGTGTGTGTGTGTGTGTGTGTGTGTGTGTGTGTGTGTTTGTGTATATACATATATACACATATAAATATATTACTACATATAGATATGTATAAGAAGAGTATATATATATATATATATATATATATATCTATAGAGAGAGAGAGAGGATGCACAGCATATCAAACAGCCAGTATTCCTACATTTGCCACCTTTTAAAATGGCCGCTGTTTGATTATTTCCTACAAATGAGACTTATTGCATGAAACATATACCCACAGACAATGCAAAGGACATGATACCATGCACAAGTTTGCATACATAGAAATGTTTATTTATGTACTATTTCAGTTGTTTATGCCATTTCTTATAGCAGTTAGGTGTTTGAAATACATAATAACTGAGTAATGTAACTCTCAAACAAAACATTTGATACAGTGATCTGAAAAACATAACATATGTTGCTGTCCAGGCCAAGGCCTTCAAGTAGTACAACAGTAAAAAAAACACTTGCCTTGAAGATAATAACCAATCAAGACTTAATTACAGATGTAGTTCAGCAGCCTCCAATTACACTCTTTACTCAACCCCTAGGGGGAAAACAGCTATTTGTCACAATGAAAATGTATCTGTTACATAAAAATGCTTAACTAAAAATGTCAGTATCACAGAACTGTCTGTAAGACAGTAACCTCTAGCCCACCACTGTTCTCATGGTGAAATGTATGAAAATATAAAGCCATATACCGTAATGTTTCTTACTACTTGATATCCCTCACATGTTATAACAGAGTCGGTTAAAAACATTTCAAATCCCTCCCTCATAAAATGTCTTACAAGGGCATATAACAGTGTTTTACATACACTGACCTCTGGACTGTACAAGGTCACACACGTTTTGTCCAGCTGTAGCCCTCATATATATGGACCCTACCCCACAATTTGTGTGGGAGTCCACAACGTCACTGGAATGATAGCAGGAATGTCAGAACTAAATAATGATAGACCAAACCTATCAACCTGTTACTGCATGACATCTGGACAAAGCCTGGTATATAAGTGTCAGCACTAAATAATGATAGACCAGACCTATCAACCTGTTACTGCATGACATCTGGACAAAGTCTGGTATATAAGTGTCAGCACTAAATAATGATAGACCAAACCTATCAACCTGTTACTGCATGACATCTGGACAAAGCCTGGTATATAAGTGTCAGCACTAAATAATGACAGACCAGACCTATCAACCTCTTACTGCATGACATCTGGACAAAGCCTGGTATATAAGTGTCAGCACTAAATAATGACAGACCAGACCTATCAACCTCTTACTGCATGACATCTGGACAAAGCCTGGTATATAAGTGTCAGCACTAAATAATGATAGACCGGACCTATCAACCTCTTACTGCATGACATCTGGACAAAGCCTGGTATATAAGTGTCAGCACTAAATAATGATAGACCATACCTAACAACCTCTTACTGCATGACATCTGGACAAAGCCTGGTATATAAGTGTCAGCACTAAATAATGATAGCCCATACCTAACAACCTCTTACTGCATGACATCTGGACAAAGCCTGGTATATAAGTGTCAGCACTAAATAATGATAGCCCATACCTAACAACCTCTTACTGCATGACATCTGGACAAAGCCTGGTATATAAGTGTCAGCACTAAATAATGATAGACCAAACCTATCAACCTCTTACTGCATGACATCTGGACAAAGCCTGGTATATAAGTGTCAGCACTAAATAATGATAGACCATACCTATCAACCTCTTACTGCATGACATCTGGACAAAGCCTGGTATATAAGTGTCAGCACTAAATAATGATAGACCAAACCTATCAACCTCTTACTGCATGACATCTGGACAAAGCCTGGTATATAAGTGTCAGCACTAAATAATGATAGACCAAACCTATCAACCTCTTACTGCATGACATCTGGACAAAGCCTGGTATATAAGTGTCAGCACTAAATAATGATAGACCAAACCTATCAACCTCTTACTGCATGACATCTGGACAAAGCCTGGTATATAAGTGTCAGCACTAAATAATGATAGACCAAACCTATCAACCTGTTACTGCAGGACATCTGGACAAAGCCTGGTATATAAGTGTCAGCACTAAATAATGATAGACCAAACCTAACAACCTCTTACTGCATGACATCTGGACAAAGCCTGG
Organism: Protopterus annectens; assembly: GCF_019279795.1. Taxonomy (NCBI): domain Eukaryota; kingdom Metazoa; phylum Chordata; order Ceratodontiformes; family Protopteridae; genus Protopterus; species Protopterus annectens. The sequence goes on from NC_056732.1 coordinate 1,870,555,070, forward strand.
TATATAAGTGTCAGCACTAAATAATGATAGACCGGACCTATCAACATCTTACTGCAGGACATCTGGACAAAGCCTGGTATATAAGTGTCAGCACTAAATAATGATAGACCGTACCTATCAACCTCTTACTGCATAACATCTCGACAAAGCCTGGTATATAAGTGTCAACACTAAATAATGATAGACCGTACCTATCAACCTCTTACTGCATGACATCTGGACAAAGCCTGGTATATAAGTGTCAGCACTAAATAATGATAGACCAGACCTATCAACCTCTTACTGCATGACATCTGGACAAAGCCTGGTATATAAGTGTCAACACTAAATAATGATAGACCATACCTATCAACCTCTTACTGCAGGACATCTGGACAAAGCCTGGTATATAAGTGTCAGCACTAAATAATGATAGACCGTACCTATCAACCTCTTACTGCATGACATCTGGACAAAGCCTGGTATATAAGTGTCAGCACTAAATAATGATAGACCGTACCTATCAACCTCTTACTGCATGACATCTGGACAAAGCCTGGTATATAAGTGTCAGCACTAAATAATGATAGCCCAAACCTATCAACCTGTTACTGCATGACATCTGGACAAAGCCTGGTATATAAGTGTCAGCACTAAATAATGATAGACCGTACCTATCTATCAACCTCTTACTGCATGACATCTGGACAAAGCCTGGTATATAAGTGTCAGCACTAAATAATGATAGACCAAACCTATCAACCTCTTACTGCATGACATCTGGACAAAGCCTGGTATATAAGTGTCAGCACTAAATAATGATAGACCGTACCTATCAACCTCTTACTGCAGGACATCTGGACAAAGCCTGGTATATAAGTGTCAGCACTAAATAATGATAGACCGTACCTACCAACCTCTTACTGCATGACATCTGGACAAAGCCTGGTATATAAGTGTCAGCACTAAATAATGATAGACCGTACCTATCAACCTCTTACTGCATGACATCTGGACAAAGCCTGGTATATAAGTGCCAGCACTAAATAATGATAGCCCAAACCTATCAACCTGTTACTGCATGACATCTGGACAAAGCCTGGTATATAAGTGTCAGCACTAAATAATGATAGACCGTACCTATCAACCTCGTACTGCATGACATCTGGACAAAGCCTGGTATATAAGTGTCAGCACTAAATAATGATAGACCAAACCTATCAACCTCTTACTGCATGACATCTGGACAAAGCCTGGTATATAAGTGTCAGCACTAAATAATGATAGACCGTACCTATCAACCTCTTACTACATGACACCTGGACAAAGCCTGGTATATAAGTGTCAGCACTAAATAATGATAGACCAGACCTATCAACCTCTTACTGCAGGACATCTGGACAAAGCCTGGTATATAAGTGTCAGCACTAAATAATGATAGACCAAACCTATCAACCTCATACTGCATGACATCTGGACAAAGCCTGGTATATAAGTGTCAACACTAAATAATGACAGACCGTACCTATCAACCTCTTACTGCATGACATCTGGACAAAGCCTGGTATATGTGTCAGCACTAAATAATGATAGACCAAACCTATCAACCTGTTACTGCATGACATCTGGACAAAACAGGCATATAGGTGGAAGACAGAGGCTGGAACACAGGGCCATATTTGCAGCATTGCTGTTATACACTGTGAAAGTTGCTGCTGTTACAGGATTGCTTGCAACATACCCTTACTCAGTAATATGAAGTCAGAAACACAAATGGATGTTGTCATGTACTGATAGCACTCAACGGAGAGAATGCCACTGATATGTCAGACAAGACCTGCGTGGTGAACCCCCCCCCCCCCCCCCAATGTCTCCCACCTAGTTTGGTTTAAATTCTGTACTTTTTGTGTTATATTGTTCTTTAAAACCAAACTAGGTTCCCCCCACTCACCCCCAACTATATATACTAACTCCAGGTTCACACTACATTGTGGAAGAGGACATATCCCTGTTCTTTGCCTAACAGTGCACTGCAAGTACTAGTTGTCAAATGAGTTTCAGTCAAATAAGTTTCAGTCAAATGAGTTGTCAGTCAAATGAAGATGACCCATATATCCATATGGTCTACATATATACAGACACACAGAAACACACAGACACACACACACACTTATATATATATATATATATATATATATATATATATATACACGCACACACACACATATATATATAAAAAAAACATATATATATATATATATATATATATATATGTATACAAATATAAAAATATATATATCTAAATATATATATATAATATATATATATATATATATATATATAGAGAGAGAGAGAGAGAGACATGTATGTCTACATATATACAAACACACACACACACACACATATATATATATATATATATATATATATATATATATATATATATATACACATTTTCCCTATTGTTGAATGCCTGTGCTGCATGATATGTTTGAGAAAACATTATACACATGTGCAGCTCAGATGGCTTACTGGTAAATTGATGTGGCTATGGTGTGCAGGGTCCTGGGTTACACACTTGCAATGGCTGATAGTTTATCTGCTGCCCAGAACAAGGGCTGTTGGATACAGAGTGATTAAGGCACCTGTAAGCAGTTGTAAGCAGGTGTGAAGTGGACAGTTATGTCTGGTGCAAAATATATGTTAGGAACACATTGCCCTTTGTTTGTTGAGGTGACAGTGGGATGTTGAGGAAGGATAGCAGGTATATTTGGTGAGGTAGGTTGGGTTGGGAGAGAGACAAGACAGACAAGACAGCATACATGAGCGGAATATGACACATGTGGTGGGTAAACACCTTGGATGGGGAGGGGTGTACTGAAATTAGAAGCCCATGAGCCCCCAAATGGAAACACTGGGACTGAGGTTTCCACCCATGGGCAGTCACCACTGCACCTTCATTCCCTGAAGGTGGCTGTGCTGGGGACTGAGCAGGAGGAGCACACTGACCCTATAATTGTGTCATGAGGGCCTCAAGGTGGTGTAGCAGATCCCCCAATTCCCTGCGGAGTTCCTATGCACCAGTCACTGAACATGATGTTAGGTGTCAGGATCCTGTCTGTGCATGCTCCCGGGGGAGGACGAGCACCATCCCCTGAGGTAGTATCCAACTGAAGGTAGTGCAGGACCAAAGATGAGGAACTCCCAGGTTGGATCCCAGACATGCTGTGGCCTGGTAACATGGCCAGATGAGGTAGGAGAGGTGGTTCTGCTGGGAACAGCCTTCTCAAACATGCTATCGTGTCACAGTTTTAGAACATATGTGGGTAGCAATAGTCAACACAATCCAGGATTAGTTATTAACCCAAAACACCAGATTTGGAGCAGTTGCATAGCAAACAGAACTCATGCATATATGGAACTACAGTGGCCATTACAATGGCATCCAGGCTACATTGTTAGCAACAGGTCACCAATGATGGTGTTTCAACATGGAACATGAATAGAAACACATTTCAATATTTGTTGCACAATAGGATGTATGTCCCAACAGTAGGTTTGGTGTAGACATACCCATTAATTTGTGTGTTCAGATTATTGCTGCAGATATGGTGGGGGGGAGATATCAATTAACAACTATTATATCCTTGAAGTATGAGTTCCTTAGACCTTTTTTTCCTCTTTATGTCTTCAAGTACCATGTTGAAAAAGCACCTTCCAGTGTATACACCCCAGGAAAATGACATCCTCATAAACTACCTGGTGCAGCACCACTGAACCCTCTTTGGGCGTACAGCCCATGATCTGCAGGAGAGGACTGCCCTGTGGAATGAGCTCATCCACAGGGTAAACGATGTCAGCCTGCATAACTGCAGTTACGAGCAGGTGCGACATCGGAGCACTGACCTAATCCGTCAGGCCCGTCAGCGTGCTGCTGCAGTTAGGAGGGACCAGCTAGCCACAGTTGGCGGTCATGCCATCCAGCCCCCACTGACACATGCTGAGGAGCTCCTTGCCAGGTTAGGGCCACTCACCCTCCAGGCAAGCCAAGAACCTGCTGATAGCATTGTGGAGGTGGATGCTGCCTACACAATGGACGAGGAGCATGCAGGTAAGGCCCCAGGGCACATTAGTAGACCACTGTTGCTTCTCCATCTTCATCTGTAAGGTATCTTCATGCATATGTCAGATAACATAGTCTGTTGCTGCAGTGTAGTAATGAACAGATGTGCATAATCTCTAGTATTGTGGGTTTGTACTGTTTCTGTACTGAAATGCTGCTGCCATCCTGTACCAATGCCACAGGTGTGGTTACGGACATCACATCTCTCACACAACTATGTAGGTCCCTCTGATATACCTCTGGGGCAGCAGCCTGTAGCTGGTGAGCATGGTTTTATTTTGTTCAGGTTTGCCAATACACGGGCCATGCTATGGCCATGGTATTTGCCATGCACACATTTAACACACCTACCCATAATGCATCCTGTACATGTTCACTTATTGTTGCTGTTAACTGCACTGCATCGCAGTGGTCACCATGGTGGCATATCTGAAGGGTTTGTAAGAGTCCTGCAGTATAACTAACAACCTGTCAGTGCAAGATGTGTGGACAGAGATGAACATAATAATGGGACAAATGGCCTACAGTAGGGACATGTCTGAAACATCACCCTTATACAGTGGTACAACACTGCATATACCACTAATGGGACAAATGGCCTACAGTAGGGACATGTCTGAAACATTACCCTTACACAGTGGTACAACACTGCATATACCACTAATGGGTCAAATGGCCTACAGTAGGGACATGTCTGAAACATCACCCTTATACAGTGGTACAACACTGCATATACCACTAATGGGACAAATGGCCTACAGTAGGGACATGTCTGAAACATTACCCTTATACAGTGGTACAACACTGCATATACCACTAATGGGACAAATGGCCTACAGTAGGGACATGTCTGAAACATTACCCTTATACAGTGGTACAACACTGCATATACCACTAATGGGACAAATGGCCTACAGTAGGGACATGTCTGAAACATCACCCTTATACAGTGGTACAACACTGCATATACCACTAATGGGACAAATGGCCTACAGTAGGGACATGTCTGAAACATCACCCTTATACAGTGGTACAACACTGCATATACCACCAATGGGACAGATGGCCTACAGTAGGGACATGTCTGAAACATCACCCTTATACAGTGGTACAACACTGCATATACCACTAATGGGACAGATGGCCTACAGTAGGGACATGTCTGAAACATCACCCTTATACAGTGGTACAACACTGCATATACCACTAATGGGACAAATGGCCTACAGTAGGGACATGTCTGAAACATTACCTTTATACAGTGGTACAACACTGCATATACCACTAATGGGACAAATGGCCTACAGTAGGGACATGTCTGAAACATTACCCTTACACAGTGGTACAACACTGCATATACCACTAATGGGACAAATGGCCTACAGTAGGGACATGTCTGAAACATTACCCTTATACAGTGGTACGACACTGGATATACCACTAATGGGACAAATGGCCTACAGTAGGGACATGTCTGAAACATTACCCTTACACAGTGGTACAACACTGCATATACCACTAATGGGACAAATGGCCTACAGTAGGGACATGTCTGAAACATCACCCTTACACAGTGGTACAACACTGCATATACCACTAATGGGACAAATGGCCTACAGTAGGGACATGTCTGAAACATCACCCTTATACAGTGGTACAACACTGCATATACCACTAATGGGACAAATGGCCTACAGTAGGGACATGTCTGAAACATTACCCTTATACAGTGGCTACAACACTGTATATACCATTATTACAATGTAACTGTTATAGATCTACACAATGGCATATCACAATACCACATTCCACAATGTTTACAACATGTAATGTTATCCTAACATGAGCAATGAATGTATAATATGACATCCTATGTTAGGACAACAAATATGAGGAATACATACCTCAACACACACTGGAAGCATATGTGTGCACACACTCCAAATAACATATTGTGGAAGTAGCTTTTGAGGTACTGACATTATTCACTCTTCATGAGTACACACCTTCCATCAAGTACAGGTCCTCAATGTCATACCAAGTAATGGTCTGCTGTCCAAGAAGTATTTTATTTATTTATTTTATTTATTTTACATTTGTTTACCGGGATAGTCTGACTGGATATATGTCCATTTTCAGCGGAGGCCTGGGGAGAAAAGCTCCAACAAGGTTACAACATTTTCTTCAAGAATTTACACATCAAGTTATTTACATTGAAAAAGTTATACAAGAGTTATTTACAATGTTATAGCGTTGTTTCCAAAGAGACTCACAGTTACAAGATCAGCACATTATACTTGCAGGCAAGGTCAGAATGTATTAGAAAAACAGTTTGGTTAGTTTTAATGTGATTAATGATACTGTTTAGTCAGGGTAGGAACATGGACAAAGCCAGTTGAGTGCAATGACATAATGTGTCCATGACATTTGCCCACTCAACGGCAACAGAGGCTGCCATAGCTTGCACACATCTTATAAACCGTGGAATGGATCCCATATCCAAAAGGTAGCACGCAGGAGTGGGAGATGTAACCTTACCTTCACTATTGCATATACCATGGCAAACAGTGCAGACAGTCATGTATGTGATGATGAAGTATGGGACAACATTAATGTAGAAAATAAACAGATGGCCATCCAAGACAGATGATGACACATGATGCAAACTGGTCATGAAAGCTGCATAGAAACATGCTGCAACACTGAGGGACTTGCAGGAATGTCTAGCAAGTACTGCCTGTGCAGTACCTGTGTCGACAATTGTATGGAGTCTGCTTAAGTGCGGCCTATGGATTAAGGTAATCAGATGGAAGAGTTGTTCTACAGGAAACATCATCCAGGGCTCTCTACAGGTAGCATATGCATAACATCAAAAGTCTCCCAAAGGCATGTGCTGCAATGTGTAATGGTGTACCGAGAACAAGGCTGAAACCTACAGACAGTATTAATAAAGATACATGTGCTGCACAAGCAACACCTCACTCCACCTCAGGCCCACCATCCCAATTTTTACCTTGCTGGTGCCAGTGTACACATTTAGATTTGCTGTTCATTAGCAGAAACTAGGCCGGTAGACATGGTGTTGTAAATTTGGGACACTGCAAAATGACACTGATGTGTGGCACATAGTTGTCAAGCATCTGCAAAAAGGTTGAAGATGAAGAGGGGTGTCATCCTGAAACACAACAGTAAACTGAAGCATACATCCAAAGCTCACTAAGAATGGCTGTATCTGAACACAGTCAAGGTCATGAATTGTGCCATACATAGTCCTGACTCCACTGCAATAGTGAAGGCACTGTGTGACCTCCAGGGGCTGTGCGCATGAGTTGACCTTGCAATCTGGCACTGTTGGAGGACATTTGTAGGGTGGAGTGACAAAATAATGGCGAATGCAGATGGGCCATGCTAGTATACCCCTCCCAGGAATAGTGACTGCTGTAGTTCACTTAACAGGTGCTGCAACAAACAATCATGTTAAGGGTGTGCACACGTATGCAGCCTACATATTGTATGCATCTCAATCAGCATCTGCACAACTAACCCATTTGTTTGATACTGCATTTGATTGCACAGTTCATATGTCACATATCAGGTGTGTGTAATGTTAGCATAGTCAGTATTGTGGCCCCCATGGCATATCAGGGAAGAGGGTGGCATGTCAATAAGGGTGTGTACACTCCTCATGGCCACATTAAGCTTTGAAGGTTGTCATTATAATTGGATTTTATTGCTCATACATTCACTGCTGAGGATGAGATCTGCAAATCAGACATCAGGCATTCAGTATTGACATCTGTCCTTATATCATCCCAGGTATGTGTCAGCAAACACATAGGGGCTGTAAGCAACAGAGCAAACATAACTGCTACACATATACACATTCTGCAATGGCATGTACACCCCTGAGGTATGGTGTACAGTATGTGCCAGGGTACTGAACAGGTGCACAGCAATACTGTGTACACGAGTGCAGTGTGTTCCAGGGGAAGGGGCATCACCTATTAACACAACTCATGCATCACAGAGATGTATAATGTTGGTAACAGGGATTGAGTATAGCTGCAGTGCATGCTATTGAGTGCCATATGTCATGCAAGTTGACAGTTGGGTAATGAGAGGTCTGTGTAATATCTTTGTGCCACCTCATCTGTAAGTGTGTATGTGTGTGTGTGTGTGTGTGTGTGTGTGTGTGTGTGTGTGTGTGTGTGTGTGTGTGAGTGTATAGAGGTAAGCAATGATCGACAGGTCTTAATGTACGCATTTTGTTTTCCCTCACAGGTGGCGAGGTGGGTCAGGGTCCCTCCTGCAGGCAAACTGATGTTAGTGTCTATACAGACTCTAACAATGATGATAGGTATGGTGAGGTACAGGCGGGGTTGTCAGGGGCTGAAGCTGTGCAATTAGTTGACATCCCACTGTTATCCACCCCATTCCCACACACAGTCACATTGCCTATACATGCCCTGTCACTACTGGCCATGGATGAGGGACAGTTGGTGGGTGGTGGCATGGGACAGGACAGTGTGGTGACTATGGCAAGTGTGTCTGGACCCAGCAGCCATAGCCGGATGACTAGTGAGGTACACAGGCAGATGTACAGGGGTGCTCGTAGGAGGGCTGCTGGCCATCATGGCCCTGGCAGCAGTGCCACAGCAGGTGTCACCAGAAGCATGTTTTGGGCCATCATGGAGACACAGGCATGTATGGAACATTTTACCAAACAGAGTCTCAGGCTCCAGAGGGCTACTCATTATGCTGTTATCGACAACATCCTTGATCTTGCAGGTGCCCACCATTATTTTGCACAGGTCCTGGATAGACAGTTAATTGAGATGGTGGGAATCCTCGTCTATGCAATGTCTGTGTTTGAGCATATGGTGGGAGTAGTGTGACAGCCACATGGACGTAGGTCAGCAACACCAACAGGTGGAGGTCTACGTGGACATGCAACAAGTCACAGCCACTCCTGTAGTGGCAGTACCAGCACCAGCACTGCAGGGGGGGTGCAGTACACACTACAACATAGGCCACGTACATGTGGCCCTAGAAGGTCCCAACAGGGACCTGGATCCGGCGGACATTTTTCATCCTCAGGGGAGAGTGCCATATCTGGCCTTGTACCTGGTAGTGCCCATGGAACCCCTGGCAGGCACAGTTCTTGTGTTTATGGCCAGAGAAGGTGAACTGCACACCCTGCCATCTATGGTCTGCAGCTGTCCAAAAAACCCTTGTGTTGGGCAGCCACATGGCAGAACTGTGTGCGTGCATACACACACACATCACCAACATAGCTAGGGCAACCCCATACCTACACACACCATATCTGCACAGCTCAATGAATAATGAAATCCCCTAACACACACACACACGATGCCAACCAAACACCTCAGCCAAGGTCTCTGGCAAATCCACAACACACCACCCTGTGCATATGATGATACCTGTGCCACATCCTTGTCATCCATAACAATGATGCAGGGGCATGCTAATATGGTTCTGATGCACAGGGCGAATGTAGAAAGGTGCACCAGTGTAATGCTGTGTAGCATGTTTTCAGCAAGAAGGTTTAATGCTTACATGTCAGGATGTGTAGCTGTCCAGCCATGATGCATTATATCTGTTATTAACAATGACTGATTGTGGTCTGCATAATGTATTCAGTTTGTGTTGTAGGTGTCTATGTGTCAGCAGGATGTTGGTCTGCTGTTGTTTCCTGCAATGGGTATGGCACTGTGGTGACACCTTGACTGTGCCATATCCTGGGTACAGCTGAACACAAGTAACAGGTCTGTATAACAGTTGCTGCATGTGCGACATGGCTGATAGGTCTGAGGGGTGTATACAGGTGAGTGCATGGTGGCTGATTTCAGCATCCCTTCTACAGTGGACAATGGTAAGTGTACTGGGTGGCACACACCACATGTTTGTGTATAACACACACACACACACACACACACACACACACACACACACACACACACACACACACACACACACACACACACAGAGGCTTTGGTGTTGATGCAATACACAGAGAATATTGTACACATGGATGTACTTTTGCAGTGAACCCATTTTAGCCTATGTAATTCCACCAAGACAAAATAAGCAAACCATCACATCACTAAATAATCAGTCGCTAGTTTAATGTCATTGACGATGGTGCTGGTAGGGTATATTTCCCCTTCCCCAATGTAGTACAATCCTGCAGTTGGTAAACATAGGTGTGCTGGTGTGGGTGGCACAGCCCTTCACTTTGGAGGGTGTTGGGGGTGTGTGGAACTGCACATAGTGCGATTGACAAATACTTAACCTGTTAACATAAACTGTACAGTATTACAGCCGACTAAGCAGGGGGATAACTCCAATGAGGGTGGCTGTGTCCGCAACATCCACACTCAACTATATATACCAACTCCAGTATCGCTGTACAGCTATACAACAGTGAAGATGGCATTTGCACATCTACTACTAGTTTTGATGGAATGAATTTCCACATGATCATACCTTTGAAATGTTAGCAATTGCCAGTCAGTTTTCGGAAAGATGACCTCCTGGGACATATATTTTTTCTGCAAACTGAAGTAGATCCCTTCACATACACATATACTTACTTGGCAACACTGAGAGTAGAACCCCTACCTAGGTACTTATTGCTACTAATGTGTTTGGCCTTA
>NC_056732.1:1870570851-1870577528 GCF_019279795.1 Protopterus annectens
AGACACACACAGAGACAAAGTAAGAAAAGAAGGGAGTAGGAGAGTAAGAGCCAAGCATGTTTGTGTATGATCCATGGGTGGAGAGTGGTATCTGGGCATTATGATGGCTGCCTATATTGTGTACTAATCCATACTGTCACATGGTAATTGCACATGGCTGTACACATTTATGGCTGAGGATTGTTAACAACAATCTCTACAATGTTTGGAAAATGCTGGCCTTGTAATGTTGACAATGGGACATGTAGCTCCTCAATATAATGATGTAGCAAAACCCACACTGCAGTGGATTCTGTCATTACACAATCACCCTGATACTCACATAGGACACTGATGACACACACACAAACATACACTTACCAGTACTGAGTTTCAGACCCCTACCTGACTATGTATTGCTATTGCATTGTTATGCAGTTATTGCCTGCGCCATGGAACTTACATGTTGGAGAGCTGTCCAAAGGTATCTTTGAAGGTGAGTGACATCAGCAACAGTGATAAAGGAGGGATAAGGGAAGTGTAGTACATGTGACTGTCCACAAATGCAAGTGTCAAAGAAGACACACCCACACTCTCTCAGGGAATCACACACATTATCACAGTTGGCAAGGTCAGGATTAGAACCCCTGCCTAGCTAGTTTGCTATACTACAGTATTACACAGTTATCACATGTGCCACAGAGCTTATCTGGCTGATATATGGCCAGAGGGTTATTTCAAGATGACTGACATCAGCAGGCATGCTACAGTATGGCAATGGGAGGTGTAGTGAGTGTGAATGACTTAAAATCATTAATCTCCACACACACACACACACACACACACACACACACACACACACACACACACACACACACTTGCCAGTACTGAGATGCATGGGTTCATTGCTTCACAGGTGTATAGTAGGTGATTGTGCCTGAAGGCTGTACAAGGTTAGGCAAAGGGAATACCTTGGCATCAGGCCACATGAAAATGGTCTCCAGTGTGGCTCAAGGGTGTAGTCCCTGGATTGGCCCCCACAGGTGGGTATTGTATTCACCATCCACTCATCTGGATTACTTTTGTGGGTGGCCAGTGCTGTGCAATGCTTGCCATGTATATGATCTATATTCCATAACATGGACAGTGTCTGGGTTGTGCACATGTCCCACATGCATGTTTTGTGATGTGTGGTAGTGTACTTGAGGTCTCTGGGGCATGCTGTGTGGACAGATTGTTATCTTCTGATGTGGCATTCCTGACCTCATTTGGTGAGACCTAGCTATGGAACTGAGGTCATGCTTGCACCTACATTGACAGTATGATACAGGTATTCCGTGGAGTTAGTGGCATCTATTCATACAGGGCATGTGTATAAGGCCTGGTTTTCCCTTTGTGGGTTACATTTGCAGACTGTACAGTTGTTGCAGGTGTCCAGTGGGAAATATAGCAAAAAGACCACTTGTAAGCATTTATTTGCCTACTGTAGGGATGGAACCGGGTGCCATGTCCTTCTACTTGCTGGATAACACACACTCAAGTCAGGACATGTAACACATCACAGTATGTTCTGCTGTCATTGACACTGTTGTGGTCAACAGGCATGTAGTGCACTGCAACCACACCATGGTTACTGTCTGTGAGGCAATATGCAGGGAACTACCAATATTGTGGTTGTTGCCTAGCCAAGTGTGTTTGAGCATGAGATGTGGGTGAAGAATGTTCTCTGAGTAATACAAGGGTTGCCTATATTGTTAATCAATCCATAATGTCACATGTAGGGCTATGGATTGTCTACACCAGCCTCTCTGGTGTTTGACATCTGTTGTCCTTGTAAGGTGCACATTGTGACATATACTAGGTCCTTAACATAATTTAGCAAAACCCACCCCACAATGCATCCTGTTATTACATAGCCACAGCACCCTCCACACAGGATACTGATGACACACACACACACACACACACACACACACACACACACACACACACACACACACACACACACACACACACTTGCCAGTACGGAGATTCAAACCCCTACCTAGCTAGGTATTGCTACTACAATATACTGGATTTATTGCACATGCCAAAGAGCTTATGGGATGGATGTTGTTCCAAGGTACTTCTATGTAGAGGAGCATCACCAGCCCTTGTAAATACTGGCATTAGGTGATGTAGTGGGTGAGAGATACCAAAAATAATTTCACCCTACACACACATTTACATTTGCCAGGGATGAGGTTCAAACCTCTATCTAACAATCTGTATGGACCCTTATGTTACGCATTTACCACATGCACCACTCACCTCACATGGCTTAGGGTTGGAAACAGGTACTTCTCAGGTGGATGATATCTGCAGGACTGCTAAAGGCAGGCTCTCAATTATGTACTGGGTGTAAATTGCACCAAAATGTTTGAGGTGCACACAAACATTTGACACAGAAGAGATTCAAACCTATACACGTGTAGTTACATCTACTATGTTGATCCACATTTATGGCATGCACCACAGAGCTTACAGGGCTGAGCCTTCCTCCAAAGAGGTATTTCAAGGTGACTGACAGCAGGCTTGCTAAAAGTAGGGTAATGGGAGGTGTAGTGACTGTGAAAGGCCTCAAAATCATTGATCCCTACACACAAACACCCACATAATTTCACAGTTGCCATGTGTGGGATTAGAACTCCTACCTAAATAGTATGTTACACTATAGCATTATGCAGTTATCACATGCACCACAGAGCTTACAGGTCTGAACCTTGTCCAAGGAGGTATTTCAAGGTGACTGACATCAACAGGCTTGCTAAAGTAGGGCAATATGAGGTGTAGTGACTGTGAATGGCCTCAAACTCATCGATCCCTACACCCGCAAACACACACAGTTTCAGAGTTGCCATGTCTGCGATTAGAACTCTTACCTAACTAGGATGTCACACTATAGCATTATGCAGTTACCACACATGCCATGGAGCTTATAGGGCTGAACCTTGTCCAAAGAGGTATTTCAAGGTGACTAGCATCAGCAGGCTTGCTAAAGTAGGGCAATGGGAGGTGTAGTGACTGTGAATGACCTCAAAAGCATTGATCCCTACACACACAAACACCCACACACAATGCCACATCTGGGATTAGAAGTCCGACATAAGTAGTATGTCACACTATAGCATTATACAGTTATTGCACGCGCCACAGAGCTTACAGGGCTGAACCTTGTTCAAAGAGTTATTTCAAGGTGACTGACATCATCAGGGTTGCTAAAGAAGGGCAATGGGAGGTGTAATGACTGTGAATGGCCTCAAAATCATTGATCCCTACACAAACACCCACACCCACACACAGTTACCATGTCTGGGATTAGAACTCCTATCTAACTATTACTTACACTATAGCATTACACAGTTACTGCACACACTGCGGAGCTTTTAGGGTTGAACCTTGTCCAAAGGGCTATTTCAAGGTGACTGACATCAGCAGACTTGCTAAAGTAGGGCAATGGGAAGTGTAGTGACTGCGAATGGCCTCAAAAGCATTGATCCCTACACACACAAACACCCACACACAGTGTCACAGGTGTCATGTCTAGAATTAGAAGTCCTACCTAAGTAGTATGTCACACTATAGCATTATGCAGTTATCACACATGCCATGGAGCTTATTAGGCTGGACCTTGTCCAAAGAGGTATTTCAAGGTGAATGACAGCAGGCTTGCTAAAGTAGGGCAATGGGAGGTGTAGTGACTGTGAATGACCTCAAAAGCTTTGATCCCTACATACACAAACACCCACACACAGTGTCACAGGTGCCATATTTGGGATTAGAAGTCCTACCTAAGTAGGTATGTCACACTATAGCATTATGCAGTTATCACACACATCACAGAGCTTGCAGGACTGAACCTTGTCCAAAGAGTTATTTCAAGGTGACTGACATCAGCAGGCTTGCTAAAGTAGTGCAATGGGAGGTGTAATGACTGTGAATGGCCTCAAAATCATTGACCCCTACACACACAAACATCCACACACAGTTGCCATGTCTGGGATTAGAACTCCTACCTAACTAGTACGTTACACTATAGCATTACGCAGTTACTGCACATGCCATGGAGCTTTTAGTGTTGAACCTTCTCCAAAGGGGTATTTCAAGGTGACTGACATCAGCAGGCTTGCTAAAGTAGGACAATGAGAAATACAGTGTGTGTGAATGGGCCATAAACCATTCCTCTGGAAACACACACACAACACTTTGCCACACACAACTTTACATTTGACATGACTGGGTATACAAATGCTAGATGACTACTGATTTGTACTGTCATGTTACACAGTTATCACAAGCACCACAGACACTATAGTGCTGAGAGCTACCAGAAGCAAACATCATCACATGATAGACATCAGCACATCATGTGATATTGGCCAGTTGGATGTGTGGTGGGTGGGACAGGCCTCATGATGGGAAGCTCTTTGTCCCTGTCTGTTTCTCTTTTTTCCCCACATCTCTGTTTGTGTATGTTTGACCTATTATAGTCTGTTGACCTTGGATATGTGTGAGCATTCCTATCCAATGTGTGTGCAAAGTATGAATGGTGTGCAATGTGGTGTTTGTGCACAGACATCTGCAAATGACAGATATGTATAGTCCATTGTGTTGTCAGACATGGGCTTCATTTCTCTAAGTGTGGGAGCATGCCCAGTTTGACCTTCTGTATTTTGTTGTCAGACATGGCTTTCGTTTCTCTAAGTTTGGGAGCATGCCTAGTATGACCTTCTGTATTAAGTGTGATAATCCATTCCAGGTAGGTTGTGCTCCAGTACAGGATTCTGTCTTCCACACCTACAGCTAGCAACCTGTTTCTGCAGGATATCTGTAGATAGGTTAACAATATGTCATCACAATGGGCAAAGGATAGTGGGATACTGCAACTATTGTGTCTGTGCTGCTTGTGTTACATGGTTTTGGTGTTAGCAGAGATATTCAGACATATGTATTGTTTTACACTGTGATGTATTATGTCATCACCTACTGACAGATATACTTATTTGCTCACAGTTATTTCCTGGGTAATACAAGATGACTGAAACTGTGTCCAGTATTGTGGTCTGCAGCCTACATATTCTTGCACACTCATGCCATTATGGAGGGAGAGCTGCAGACATTTGCTGATGGGTCTGTGTAAATGTTGCAGCACCTTGGTACTGTGGTGGCTAAGGATCCCCTGCTTGTACATCTATTGACATAACAGAATAGCCATATAGTGCTGTGGTCATACCTCTCAGCTGTACAGATTCACCCAGGTTACCCAGAGGCAGGACACATATATTTGGTCAGTTCCCCTTCACATTGTGGTTTACAAGCAGTTTTTTTGCCACCCATTACTGGGTTTTCAGCCAGGGGTAGTATGGGCACATATCAGAGTTTCAGACTGCACACACTTCATGGCATCCATGTTTCTACACCCCCCGTTATTCTATCCTCTTCCTAACATTATGCAAGCAGTATCTGGGACATATCTCTATAGTTGTCCCTTCATCCCAGCGGTCTTTAGGGGTTGGACCACAGTTCATGCAGTAGGACATGGTGGGCATGCTACTGGGATTTGTCAACATGGCCTTGCATTTGTGTTCTGTGGACTATGTTATGTTGTTAGTTGGCACCCCATGCGATAACATACATTGGCAGTATGGGTGAGGCACAGACCTTTGACAGAGGACTGTAGGGCATCTGGTAGTTTTTCAGGCCATCTGTAGCAGGCCAGTGCATTCTGTCACTCCTACTGTCCCAGGCTGCAAGCCACTGGATTCCCCTGGGGTGAAAGGGTGTGTGCGAGGTGTTAATGGCAATAGTTCCTGTCCATATTAATCCATTGCTCTGGATGCTGGCAGGGTGCTGCTTACAGCTAGGGACACACTTGCATGGGACACCTCTTTAGCATTCTGCACTCTGTGGGTATTCCCATACAGAAGTGGGAGTCATACTGTACTCACTCCCAACAGCAGGGATATGACCTGTGATAAACCTGTGTCTGATGGTGGGGTGAGCTGAGTGCATGTGTGATATGGAAGCTTCTTGCAGCTAACTCACAGATATACCTGGGACATTCCCCTTATGCTGCCTCATGCAGGGACATTGGCAGTCTCTCATTACTTCATAACCGTGCCTTTTGTGGTCTGCCAGTGATTGGCCAGACTACATCAGTATTCCATACTACATAGACAACTAATGTGCTGCTAACCTGTATGTACAATTCCAAAGGTGTGTGCAGTTGACAGTTATATTTTATGTACTCTGTCTAGGGTACTTCCACCTGTGTACTATGTGTATGTCTGGGCCCACATTCATGGCATGTCCATCTTTCAGATGGTGACAGATATTACATCCAAACAATGAGTATGGATGACTGCTGAATTGGGTCTTGCTGGGATGCATTGTAGTTGACACTGCAGTTGTCAAATCATGGCCCTGTCATCAACAGTAATTGCCATAGGCCACTGGGACACAACCCTCCATGTCTACATGCTGACCACTTCCACACAATATAACCACTTCCACACAATATACAACACACAACAGCCTAACGCACAGACCCCTGCATATTATACACATGCAATTATCTATCCTGCATATTGGGCAAGCTCAGGTAATCTGTGGTCCACTGTTATCGAATCCACATGTACATGTTACTGCATTTCTACATA